>NC_041381.1:615496726-615524978 GCF_002162155.2 Triticum dicoccoides
CTGTTCTCCAAGTTGTACCGCAGGTCATGTGTGTATCCCCGAGATGTTGTGTTTCTATTTGTTCGGAGACGTGGCGCCGGCTGGTGTTCGGGCTGAATTGCCGCTTTATCTCGGTCACGCGATGGTCGGTCAGCCGCATTATGCGCTGGTAGTGCTAGCTCTAGTGCCTCGTCATCGAATTGAGGTAGCAATTTACGCTTCGGGTAACTCTTGGTTGGGCGCTCGAGTCCGTATTCCTCGGCTGCCAGGACCTCAGTCCATCTATCGGTGAGCAGATCTTGATCAGCTTGAAGCTGTTGCTGCTTCTTCTTCACGCTCTTTGCCGTGGCTATAAGCCGACGCTTAAAACGCTCCTACTCGACTGGATCCTCTCGCACGATAAATTCTTCATCGCCGAGGCTCACCCCGTCCTCGGAGAGGGGCATGTAATTGCTGTCCTCCGAGTCCTCATTCACGGCCTGTTCATCGGGGCTGGCTCGCCCGTCTTCCCGTTCAGCCTGTTCAAAACTTGGCTTGGCGGGGTCTTCATTGTCTTCGGCATCGTCCGGAGTGCTATTTTATCTTGTGCCGGTATCGCTATTTTCACCATGGCGTGATTTAGAGCGGCGCCGCTGACGTTGGCGCTTTGGCAGGTTCTCAGTAGGTTTATCCTCAACTGGATCCTTTATGTCATCGCCATTGTCTTCTTTGGGTGTATCCACCACGTATATGTCATATGAAGAGGTGGCTGTCCAGCGCCCTATGGGCGGTGGTTCCTGTTCTTCTCCGCCATCGTCGTCCATACGTCGATGTCTTCGGAGTCGAAATCAAGCATGTCGGTCAAATCGTCGACAGTGGCTATCAAGTGGGTGGTCGGTGGATAACGAAGTTCTCCGTCGTCCGCTTCCCACTCAAGCCGGACATAGTTTGGCCAAGAATCTCCTCACAAGGAGAGAGACTTTAATGAGTTTAACACATCGCCTAGGGGTGAGTGTTGGAAGATGTCCGTGGAGCTGAACTCTAAGATCGGCGCCCGGTCAGATTCGATGGGTGCGGATACACGTGGTTCGGAGCCTATGGCTGGAGACGAGTCCGAGGTTCCGATGACACATGCCTCGTTGGAGGTCGGATCTGTGTTCGGCTCTAGCGCTGCTGAGTCCGTGGCTTCCGTGGCGAGGTTGAGCCTCCCGTCCTCGGATGGCGCGCTCTGCTCTGGATCTAGGGCCAGTGCGGTTACAGGCATGATAACCCGCAAGTATACGGGATAGTTGTAGCCTCTTTCGATAAGTAAGAGTGTCGAACCCAACGAGGAGTTAAAGGTAGAACAAATACTCTCTCAAGTCCTATCGGCCACTGATACGACTCTACGCACGCTTGACGTTCGCTTTACCTAGAACAAGTATGAAACTAGAAGTACTTTGTAGGTGTTGTTGGATAGGTTTGCAAGATAATAAAGAACACGTAAATAAAAAGTAGGGGCTGTTTAGATAAAGAAGCAATAAAGTAAATATAGCGAGTGTGGAAAAGTGGTGGTAGGAGTTGTGAAATTGTCCCTAAGCAATTGACTACGTTACTAGACCGGTAATCACTATTGCAATTCTATTTGCGGGAGAGGCATAAGCTAACATACTTTCTCCTCTTGGATCATATGCACTTATGATTGGAACTCTAGAAAGCATCCGCAACTACTAAAGATCGTTAAGGTAAAACTCAACCATATCATTAAAGTACCAAGTCCCGTTTATCCCATACGCAAACAACCTACTTACTCGGGTCTGTGCTTCTGTCACTCACGCCACCCACCATAAGCAAATCATGAACATATTGCAAACCCTACAGCGGGAATCCCTCACGCTTGCACGACACGGAGGGCACAATAGGACAGCACCAATAAAATATGCAACTCAAACCAATCATAGCAATTCATCAATCACCGATAGGACAACGAAAATCTACTCAGACATCATAGGATGGAAACACATCATTGGATAATAATATGAAGCATAAAGCACCATGTTCAAGTAGAGAGTACAGCGGGTTGCGGGAGAGTGGACCACTGAATATAGATGGGGGAAGGTTATGGAGATGTTGGTGAAGATGGCGGAGGTGTTGGTGTAGATCGCGGTGATGATGATGGCCCCCGGCAATGCTCCGGCGCCACCGGAAGCAAGGGGGAGAGAGCCCCCCTTCTTCTTCTTCTTCCTTGACCTTCTCCCTAGATGGGAGAAGGGTTTCCCCTCTGGTCCTTGGCTCCCATGGCTTGGGAGGGGCGAGAGCCCCTCCGAGATTGGATCTATCTCTCTGTCTATCTCTGTTTCCGCGTTGTGGACTTCTACCCTGGCACCGTTTCTTTTATATCCGGAGATCCGTAACTCCAAGTGAATTGAAACCTTCGCCCAGATCTTTTTCCAAAAAATAGCTTTCTTGCGGCCAAAGAAAGGCATCAACCGCCTTAAGAGGGGCCCAACGCGCCCACCTGGAGTGGGCGTGGGCCCCTGTCTCCTGGCCACCTTGGGCACCGTCTTGCGTTGATTTTACTTCCCAAAAATCACAAATATTCCAAAATAATTCTCCGTCCGTTTTTATCCCGTTTGGACTCCGTTTGATATGTGGTTTCTACGAAACATTAAACATGCAACAGACAAGAACTAGCACTGGGCACTGGATCAATATGTTAGTCCCAAAAAATAGTATAAAAAGTTGCCAAAAGTAGATGAAAGTTGTAGAATATTGGCATGGAACAATCAAAAATTATAGATACGACGGAGACGTATCAGCATCCCCAAGCTTAATTCCTGCTCGTCCTTGAGTAGGTAAATGATAAAAAAGATAATTTTTGATGTGCAATGCTACCTAGCATAATCTTGATCATATATCTAATCATGGCATGAATATTAAGACACGAGTGATTCAAAGCAATAGTCTATCATTTGACATAAAAACAATAATACTTAGGGCATCCCAACAAACAATCATGTCTTTCAAAATATCAATGCTTCCAGAGCGTTATCACTACAAAATCATATAGTCTTGTATGCTCCCTTTTCTTAACACAAGGTACCCCTTATGCCTATCCCAGTGTCAGCCAAGCAATTGTTTCATACTTTCGTATTCTTAAACCCTTTCAACTCTCACACAATACATGAGCGTGAGCCATGGATATAGCACTATGGGTGGAATAGAATATGATGGTGGAGGTTATGTGGAGAAGACAAAAAGGAAGAAAGTCTCACATCGACGCGGCTAACCAACGGGCTATGGAGATACCCATCAATTGATGTCAATGCGAGGAGTAGGGATTGCCATGCAACGGATGCATTAAGAGCTATAAGTGTATGAAAGCTCAAACTGAAAACTAAGTGGATGTGCATCCAACTTGCTTGCTCATGAAGACCTAGGGCATTTGAGGAAGCCCATCGTTGGAATATACAAGCCAAGTTCTATAATGAAAATTCCCAGTAGTATATGAAAGTGACAATATAGGAGACTCTCTATATGAAGAACATGGTGCTACTTTGAAGCACAAGTGTGGAAAAAAGATAGTAACATTGCCCCTTTTCTTTTCTTCTTTTTTTTCTTTTTTTTCTTTTTTTTTGGGTGGGCTTCTTTGGCCCCCTTTTTTATTTAGGATTCTTTGGCCTATTTTTTTCTCTCTTTTTTTTTCTTTTTTTTTCATGGGGCAATGCTCTATAATGATGATCATCACACTTTTATTTATTTACAACTCAATATTACAACTCGATACTAGAACAAAGATATGACTCTATATGAATGCTTCCGGCGGTGTATCTGGATGTGCAACGATCTAGCGTAGCAATGACATTAAAAAACGGACAAGCCATGAAAACATCATGTAGCTATCTTACGATCATGCAAAGCAATATGACAATGAATGCTTAAGTCATGTATATGATGATGATGGAAGTTGGATGGCAATATATCTCGGAATGGCTATGGAAATACCATGATAGGTAAGTATGGTGGCTGTTTTGAGGAAGATATAAGGAGGTTTATGTGTGATAGAGCGTATCGTATCACGGGGTTTGGATGCACCGGCGAAGTTTGCACCAACTCTCGAGGTGAGAAAGGGCAATGCACGGTTTTGAAGCACATCAGTATCGTTTAGGAAGTCACTCTTTACTTGCGCGAGCTTCTCTTGAATTTCAATGAATCTGTTTAATATGACAGTGTACAAGAAAGCAGAAGAAGTCGACTTTGACTTCAGCTGGAGGTTTAGATTAATCAATGGCAGGAGCATTATGCCGTCACTTAGGGATCAGGAAAGAGGTACATGTCTAGACTGTCCTTTTTATTTTCACTGTTTGATTATTAGTGCTGAAGTTGACATTCACAGGGCAATGTGCATATGCTTCAACGATGTCATGTACTGAATCCCTTTACAAGAGGAAGAATGCGGTTGTGAGGATTGGTAGTGAAACTTATCTGTCAAAGGAGTTCGTTGTGAATCTCTCGCTGGATCATCTTCAAGATTTAGTCACTTCATTTTGTGCAACAAATCGAATAAATGTTTCAACACGCTTGATTACTGTCTCGAAAGGATGGTAGCTCAGGGTGTCATAACTGAAGAAGCCTATAACAGTGCAAAAGTGAACTTTCATGTATGTTTTCTGATATTTTGTGCACTCAACAGACTCTGAACTAGTTTTCTTTTTGCCTAGTAGTTATTGATTGTACCTCCATCCCAAAATAAGTGTCGCTGATTAGTACAAAACTTTGTACTAAATCTGTAACACTTATTTTGAGACGGAGGGTGTACATGTCATTTGTATACCCAACATCCTCTGAACTAGTTTTCTTTTTGTCTTGAGTTATTGATACATGTCATTTGTACAACCCAACATGCTTTGAACAGTTTTTTGTTTCGTCTGAAGTAGTTATTGATACATGTTATTTGTATACCCAACATGCTCTGAACTAGTTTTATTTTGGTCTGAAATACTCCCTCGTCCCATAATATAAGAGCGTTTTTTACACTAGACTAGTGTCAAAAACACACTTATATTTTCGGACGGAGGGAGTAGTTATTTATACTTACATTTCCACACCCAACATGCTCTGAACTAGTTTTCATTTTGTCTGAAGTAGTTATTTATACATGTCATTTGTACACCCAACATTGTCTTGAACAGTGCATGACCTATAATGGTTGTTTTATTGCAGAGTTTCCAAAGATATCGCATAAAGGAATTTGAGAAACTCAACACAGCCAGAGTTGAAGAAGCTCGTGAGCTATTGGAGGATGGAATAGCCCTCATTAGGAATTTCAGAATCACAACCGATTATCATAGGCTTGGTCCCAATGATATCTACGACATTCCTAAGGGGGCAACATTCGAAACAAATCCTGCAGGGCAGGCCTGTTCCCATTGTGTGGTGATTGTTGGTTACGGCAGGACAAGTGATGGGCTGTCATACTATATCTTTCAAAATTCATACGGTAAAAAGTGGGGAGACGATGGTTTTGGCCGAGTAGCTTGTAGTTGTCTCAAATATCTGTACCGTGCTAGTGTTTAGGTTATTGAGTACTGCAGGATGGTGCTCATGTTAAAAGTGACACTGATATAGAATACCCACGCTTTTTGTAAAGCAGCCATCTGACAGGAGTTCTTGACAGCCCTCATACATGTGGTTGTAGATGTTTCAGTTATCACAGATTTGGAGCCTCACTGTAATGTCAGATGTACTGATGGAGAGCAATAGGAGTATCTTATAGCAGAGTTGGAGCCTCACTGTAATGTCTGCTTAATTGCAGAGAGCTGCAGAACTTATGTCAGTCAGTTGAAATTAGCAATGCCTTGCCTTTCATTTTTCTGTACATTCTAGCTGGTGATTCCCAGCATTTTTCATTATTGTGTTGAATTTTATGGAGCGTCCAACAGACTTAGCAGGCTTGGCTGGCAGTAGGATTTTTTAGTTAAAGAAGAAATTAGCTTGCATATGTAAGGATTTATTTTCCGCGAGATTAATGTCTGCTGCTTATTCGTATAATCTAGTAGGAACAATCAGCACATATAGCAACTTTTGCGTTTTTATTCAGTTTGTTGGGCTTATAATAGCAACCAACTATCACGCTTTGCTTGATGACGTTGTGACATTTTATTTTATACTTGTATGCATTTTATTTTTTGCAAAAAAGTTGTTTTTTAAGGCAGTAACACTTACAGTGCAAAGCCTATCATATATTCTCGGTAATCATTACACATCAGAAGGTAACAGGATTACTTCTCTTTCAAAAGAATAGGCAAGAGAATGGCGAGATGGCGTGCAACAATGAGGTCCTCTTCATAGATTTCAGGAGAGGTGTACCTGAATCTCTAACCTGACTTGCAAAACGGCTCACTCTTACGCACAGATAAAGCTCCTTGGCGTTTTGTTTTGAGCTAATGCCATGTGAAGATTGCTCAGATAAAATTCCACTCTTCAATATGTATGGATTATTTTGACTGTAATCCTCTCGGTTCACTTGTTGCTCAAATTTTGCTAAAAAAAAAACTTGTTGCTCAAACTCCTCTGTATCCTCTTTTTAAATTAAATTAGTTTCCACGGAATTCTTTTCGAATTGTTTTGAAACTTGAAAATATGACTTCTCATTTTTTTAAATACCGAGCTCCCTAGAGCTCAGCCTTCATTGGCATTTTCCGAATATTCTCTCCCTTTTCACACCAGTAAAGAGAATATCTCGCACCAAGTAAAATTTGAAATACTGCGACTCCCAGTGCAGGTTTAAAATACGCAAATCAGGAGTTTTATAGGACACATCATCCTATACTCATTCAGTTACAATAATTTATTACGCCAATTCGAGCATAATTTTAGTTAATATTAAAGATACATATTACAATAACATGTCACATGCATCACCTCTTGCTACAACGGTACTTCTCGAAAAGGAACTTGCTTGTCATAGACCTTCAGCATATAGTAGACCAAGACCAAACAGATTAGTTGGTGGATAGATTCCTCTCATCACATAAAACAGTCATCATCACTGTCCAGCTCCTCCAAGTGAAAAATCATCTCATTATGTCCACCCAAGTAGCCACCGCCCGAGGGATGCCTAAGCTCCTTTGCTCGATCATCGCACCCGTAACAATGACCTTGTTGATGCGTGGAAAAATATATGTATACATTAGCACATGATATGACTAACGGAAAATCATGGAGATTCCACCAAGTATATAGTTACCATAATTGTTTTCTTCCAAAGGTGTGCAGAGAACAACATCCTCTTCCTGTGTGCAGTCAGGTCGCATCTCAGCAAAGAACATAGTATGTTTGCCATCTGAACCTTTCACCAGAAAGTTGGAGTGCACATATAGTGCTGCGCATCCATCGACTTGATTCCTCTCTTTCTCTTCCACAAATTCCAACTCAGAGAGCTGAAATAGAAGCGATCGACACATGTGAGTATAACAGACCGGTCAGCAGTAAATCACATGATTTGCATGGATGTTCTAGCCAACCATGAGTAGTAAAAATAATGAACTACAACAGCAGTTTAGTTCCATAATAACTCAAACAGACCTTAATACGGGCCGTTAAGCAAAAAAACGCAAGCAAACATAAATATTTGATTATGATTTATTTTGGCATACCTGAATGTTGTTTCGCTTGGCATACGTGTTGAGCGCTATGACCAAGCCCTTGCGCTTACGCTCTTGTCTGCGTTTTCTCATCAGGGGACGGCGACTTGGGCCTGAGACTGAACTGCCGTTTGGCGTCAGCTACCCACAGATCACCAAACTCCTTGAGAGTAATCGGTGATGGTCTAGGAACGGGACCATCCCCTATCTGCAGTCTGGCAGAGCCGTCACTGCATGCATGGACATAGAGAAATTATGATGTAAACACAATGGAGCCAAGACACACACTCACAGACAGCCCGGAAATCTAAGGCTTATTTTGTTTAGTCTAAGATAAAAAAATCACTGTATGGATACTAATCTATTGGCATTCACTTTATGTCATACGTTTCATCAAGCTCTTGATTGCATCTTAAGTTCTTCAAATATTATTGATTCCTTCATACTAGATCAAATGTGAAGTACGATATCCCCAAAGTTGCATATATGAATCCACACAAAAAAAGAAAGTAGTGTCTGCATACGTACATCCAAAATTCTCCAGAAACGCAACAGGTTGCGTTGGCGGACGACATGGCCACCGACCGATCGACCACTCCTGCTTCAGATCAGATATATAATTAACAGCAGGAATAAGCGAAACCCTTGGGGCTAATTTGGCTGTCAGGGATGAAACACCCAGGGAAATAAGCGCCCAGGTGGAGTTTCCCATGGCACAAGGGGTCCATGGGAGAGATTGTCCCAGGTGGGAGAACGTACCTTCTGGTATTTGGACACCACATGCAAGGAGCACGGTCGTCGCCCCCAGCGCCGTCACCTCTCTGTCGCGAAACCAGAGCGAGCGAGGGTTTCTTTCCCAATCTCGTGACTAGAGGAAATCGCTCCCAGGGAAGTGCCGTGGAAAGGGCCAGGGTCCCCGCCCCATCTGGACAACCAAATGGCCCGGTCAGCTCCCCGAGGTCAATTCGGCCCGTGGTTTCTTCGGCCAGGGAAAGGGCCGGGATCCCCTCGGGATCCCTTGCATCCAAATTAGCCCTTGGGGGGTGGCGGATCCCCACCGGGTAAATCACAAGGACGGCGGTACCTGTACTGTAACTGGAGCGAGATATGGAGAGGGCGGGTGGTGAGGAAGGAGGAGATCGCCGGCGGTGAGATCAAACCGCCTCCGCCGCCGAGACCTAGATGGATTTCTCTGTTGCCTTTTCTTTCCTCTTTTTTTCTTCTTCTGTTGTCTTATCTAAAGGAAGAGGAAGACTTGTAGTTTTTTTTTTTTTTTTGAAAAACAGAGGAAGACTTGTAGTAGTACTATAAGAAGATCCACGCTGGGTAGCCCATCGGCCCAGTTCAGTTCGGTCTGCTTTTCCGAAAAGGCCTCGGCCTGGTGGACTGGACTGGAGAGAACGCGTTTAGCGCTGGCAAAAACGGTTGCGACGGCTGTGCGCGGAAATTTTGAACATTTCTTAAATATAGTATATGATGAATTTGTTTCCAAACACATGTTTTGAAAAACAATTCGATACGTGCTAAATATTTTTCAAATACATTGTGTTTTTCTAAAATGTCATGATATATTTGTGAAACACATCAACATTTTTTAAAATATCACGTACATTTTGTGAATGATATTTCTTTGAATTGTAAAAACATCTTTTTTACATTGTATAACATTTAAAAACTGCGTGATTTTTTTTATGAAATGTGTATTTTTTAAAATATACAGGAGAATTTTTTTAACACGGCATGAACATTTCTTGAACACACAATGATATTTTTTAATTTAAATGGAAGTACCATATTTCAGAAATGTATTGCTTTTTTTAAAAAACACCTGTAACTCTATTGATACCGATAACAATTACAGGTACACTGCTTTGGACCTAAGATCCAAAAAAAGATAAAATAACTCCTATGACTAAGAATCACAATAAAATCTTTTGTAAACACCTTCTTCACGGTATCAATCTCTGTTCAAAGAAATACTCCAAAGACTTCGGTAATGAGGCTGCAATTAGACTGGAGGAACCATGTTGTCAGCATCAAGAAGGGCGTGTCTTCGCTGAAGCGTGGAGTCCAGACAACCCAGTTTGGGCCGGCCCACGGTCACTTCGCTCTTTTTTCCTTTTTCTGGTCCTTCCTTTTCTTATTTTTCTGTTTCTATTTCTTTTACTTTCTTTTCCATTTTATTTATTTTTGGTGCTTTTTAAAAAAACATTACATATTACAATTTTTTTCATCATATATTAAGAAAATGTTCACAGTATACTAAAAAATGTCCATCATGCATTATAAAAATGTTCACTGTATATTAGAAATTGTTCAAAAATTATGCAAATGTTCACTGTGTGTTTTGAAATTTGTTCAACATATATTACACAAATGTTCCATGTATTAAAAAATTGTTCAACGTATATTACAATATGTTCAATGCATATTCGAAAATTGTTCAATGTATATAATCACGTTTTTTCAACAATGTTCATCGTATATAAAAAAGATTCATCGTGTATTATTACAATGTTCATTGTATATCAAGAAAATTTCCATCGGATATTAAGAAAATGTTCAATGTGAATTTTTAAAATAAAAACCGAACAAAAAACCGCCCAATTATAGTAAACTGGATGCTACAGTATGGGCCGTTACAGTAAACCCGACGCGACACTCAAACCAACTAAAAACGGAGAGTGGGCCGGCCAAGCGCGTGCGCCCGTGCGAAGTTCCCTCCTTTTGTCGCACGCGGGCGTTACACAGGTGGTCTCGTCTAAGACGATGTGAAACAAAGCACTGCCCGGGGTGGGTACGTATGTGTGTACAGGTTCCGCCACAGAGAGGAGAAACATTGGTCCAAATTATCTCTATTCCTAATGGAGCACTTCGTGAATAGTCCGCGCGGATTATTTTCGTTGGTTTATTTTCGTCATCCTCTCATCACCGTTTTTTTTGTCATTCTACCATCTCTGCTCTACCCTCCATCGAAATAAGCCGGTGAAAAAAACACCCTGAGATCGATCCCTCTTTCACACAGCAGATCGATCTCCGTCGCCGCCCGATCCAGCCCTACGCCCAGTCCGCGATGGATCCATCCCTGTGAGATCCAAGATCGCTGCCGCCAAGGTCCAAGATCGCCGCCATCGACCTCTGAGATCGTCATCCCTTTCTGTTTCTGGTTCGCTGGCCTCTCTCCCTTTTCCCAATCTCTCTCTTTTGTGCGCGTGCATCGCTGCCGGCGTCCACTACTGGCCGCCTCCGCCGTCGATTGATGCCCCTATATCTCTACTTCTAATGAAGCACTTGATGAATAGTCCGCGCGGTTTATTTTCGCTGGTTTATTTTCGTCATCCTCCCAACACTGCTTTTTTTCGTCATTCTACCACCTCTACTTGGGGCATTGGAAGCAGATTGGTACTAAGTTTGATAATTTTTACGTGTCAGTACCAAGTCTGGGGCTAGACGTTATAAAAAGGTCTAAATCGCGTATAAACGCGTATTGACGGTGTATCTGACTGGCGGGGCCCGCATGTCAGCTGCCGATGTGGCATTCTTTTTGCAGAAATCCCCCGCACAGCGGCGCCCGGTCTGGATTGAGGGGATAATCCATCGAGCCCGAGCTCCCACTCACATCACCACGGCCACCGCTTGCGCCGGAGCTGCCCCTGCTCGCACCGCCGCGGCCTCTGCTCGTGGCCTCCACCGTCTTCTTCGGGGCCTCTGCACAACGGAAGCGCCTCCCTCCCCCCTCTCCCCGTCCGAGCTCAACGCCATCTCCACGCTCATCCCGCGGCTCATCTCCGAGGGCCAGGTCCCCGCCGCCGGCCGCCTCCTCTCCGCGGCGCTCCTCCTGCCCGGCTCCCCGGAGCGCCTCCCGTTCCCTCCGCTCGCGGAGCACCTCGCCTCCCTCCCCACGCTCACCTCGGCCTTCGCCCTGCTCACCGCGCTCCTCCACCACCCCGTCCGCCCCTCGCCGCTCCCGCTCGCCACCCCGCTCCTCGGCCACCTCCTCGCGATGCGCCGCGCCCACGAGGCCGCCTCCGTGCTCCGCTGGCTCTGCCGCCCCGACTCCCCACGCCGGCCCGACGCCGCCACCTACGGCATCGCCGTCGCCGGGTTCTGCAGGCTCAGGGACCCCAAGAGCGCGCTCGTCGCCCTCGGCGAGATGGCCTCCGACGGGGTTCCACCCTCGCTGGAGCTGCAGGAGGCGGTGCGGGATGCGATGCTGCAGGACGCGAGGATCGAGGAGGCGTGGGCGCTGGAGGAGGCTATGCGGCCGCCGGAGTCCAAGAAGACGGGAACCAAGGCGGCGCGTCAAGAGAGAGAGCTTCGGGTGAGAGAGAGAGAGAGAGAGAGAGAGAGAGAGAGAGAGAGAAAAGAAAAAATGGAAGGAGGAAGAGAAGGAGAGAGGCAGGGTGCAGGGACGGCCTGGTCCTGGTCGCCGGTGGTGGTGCTCCGGTGGCCGGCCGGCGGCGCGGCGAGGAGGAGGCCAGGGCGGGGCGGGGGTTACGGGAGGCGAAGGAGCTTGGGCTCGGGCTCGAGGGGGTTTCTGCAAAAAGAATGCCACATCGGCAGCTGACATGCGGGTCCCGCCATTCAGATACACCGTCAATACGCGTTTATACGTGATTTAGACCTTTTTGTAACGTCTAGCCCCAGACTTGGTACTGACACGTAAAAATTACCAAACTTGGTATCAATCTGCTTCTAATGCCCCAATTGTGGTACTTCTGTGCAATTTACTCTCCATGGTGAGTAGTTAAATTTTTACTGATAATGGAGGCAATTCTGTGGTTAATTTAAAATGACAAGGATTTGATGTATTCACTCCAGACATGTGTCTGATTTGCAAATAGTTGATAGTGTGTTGGATGCATATATTTTCCTAGGTGCCACCACCATCATCAGGTTCTCCATCTTCTAGATCTCACCCTTCCATGCCGAGCATCTCCCTTGCCTCCTGTCGCTGCAGTTTGGGGGCACTGACCTACCAATCCCCGAGAGGCTCACTCTCCCAGCTCTCCAGATTTGAAGCTCTCCATATATATATTAGTTACTATTCATTATCCAGAGTGCAAAATAAGTTATTCTTCACCCGAGGTAATCTTACGATCGCTTCATAAATAAATTACATATGGAATATAAATAGTTACGTTCATGTCGATTCGCTACGTAAAATTTGGCATAAAAAATATAGATCATATGACCAGAAAAAATTGCATTTTGTGTATATTTTACACTATATTTTTACGTGTGTAATTTTACGTAACATAAAATATTTTTTACAGTGATTATATTATTTTTTACGTTCTCTTATTACGTATGAAAGAAGACAAAAATTTATGAAACGTAAAATTATGGTGCATTGATGTTAAAATAAAGGGGGTGAAGAATAACTATTCCTCATTGAGGGTGACGAATAGTCAAAACTATTTATGCATCCACCACCCGATCCTCATTCTGAATTTGAGAAGAAATTGATTTAACATCTGCTCTAATGTTCTTTGTAACGTCGTAGTACTTCATGTGTTATGAAAGTGTGAAACGCCAGATGTCTTCATATGCAAAAATATAATGGAAGCTATAAAAGTTATTTTTAGTTATATGGATTAGCTATGTCAACTGTAAATGCAGGTGTCTCCATGGTGACAACTATTATAATAGAATATGTGAAGATATTTGCTGCCTGGATGAACAATATAACTCTGTAGCCCACTATAACTTAATCAGCTTATAAGGTACAACTTAATTATGATGTCGTCAATAACCAGTACTATTTTTAATTCGCTTGCATCATTTGTTATCTAATAGAATGATAGAAATAGAGGGTTCCCAGTCCAAAGGAAGGATATGAACACAGAGTAGCTAAAGTAGAGGCATAGAACTGCCAATTATCATTGTTTTTTTCCAGTAGGATTGCTTTTGAGATAATAAATGAGCTTAGTAGTCCCGTCACAAATTAATTTACATAGTCCCTCCGTTTCTTTTTAGTCCGCATATAAAATTTAGTCAAAGTGAAAGTTTGTAAAGTTTGACTAACTTTGTAGGAAAAAATATCAACATCTGCATTACTAAAGCTATATGATATGAAAATTAATTTAATGATGCATCTAATAATATTAATTTCATATTGTGAATCTTTATATTTTTTCCTACAAACTTAGTCAAACTTGACAAAGTTTGACTTTTACCAAATTTTATATGCACATTAAAAAGAAACGGAGGGAGTACTCGATCTTTTCATGCAAATCTCCTAGATCCAAGAGTTTCAGAAGAAATATTATGTTTTCAAGATTATTGATCTAATTAGGAATACGTGAATGAGATTACTTGGATAGTATTCACATATTTGATCTGGTGATGTATGGTTATTATGTGCGTCTCTTGACTTTATTTGTATCTGTACATGTTAGATTAGTTCCTTTTCGGCCACCAGAACAAAATAAGCTCCTCAGATCTTTTGATGTTAAAAATTTATAGTGGCTTTACACAACTATATCATTTTGCCCACCAAATTGTCGTCGTATTTTAGTAATTTGTTTGTTCATTGGCGTCCCTTGATAAGATGTAGCCTCACATGCATGAAAGTGGAGAAGCTGTACATTGGCATGTCCAAGTTTGCAGTTTTTCTACATCAGACTGCTTCTACGGAGGTCAGATATGAGGGACTGTCAACCCATGAAATGTTAAATTCTGGACGCACATATGTATTATTTTCCCAAATACATTGTGTGTCGAATTCTTATTGTGTATATATTATATATTTGGATACTGAACTAATTGAGGTAGGGAATTCGAGAGGCTGGAGTAAGTTGGTTGCAGAAGATAGAAAACAAGAATTTTCCAACGCTTAATAAGGTGGGAGACAGAGAGAGTGAGACTAGAACATGTATGCCTGTTGCAACGCACGAGCAAATATATTTAAGGATTACAACTTCCGTGCCAATTACTTGTCTTAGATTTATTTAGGTATGGATGTATCTTGAACTAGGGCTACAAGGAAAAAGGAGCAACACTTGGAGAGGAAGCGAGCCAAAAAATTGATGTCCTCGTGCTATCTTTCAAACTATGGTAGTTGCTTTTTCCATGTGATCGTCTAATTTGGTCCCACTCTAATTTTTGGTTTCCAGGGACCGAGCAAGAGGCGTCGCTTATATCCAAGTTGTTGCAAGGTGCCTTCCATCCTCAATGGTAAATCAATGAATATTGATGTAACCAACAAAAAATAGGAATATAGATGTACTGTGGACGTATATGAGGTGATTCATGTATCACTAAGGATTACTTATTTTCAGATGGCACATGCTGTGTGTGCTTACATGTGCTGTGTGTGCTTACATGTAATTTGATATGCACAATCAGAAAAAAATTATACATGTGAAATTTGATATGAATTGCATTCATAGGTTTAATCAGAAAAAAAGATAAATTAAAAGCCCGTGGCAACGCACGGGCATTCTCTTAGTGAAGTATAGTTTCAGCCAAAAGTTTGCATGTGTTCTTTTTCTTTTTTTGAGATGTAAGCTCGTATGTTTCGTTGCGAAAAGTTCTCTTCCACCAGGGGATGTTCTACTTGAGAGGAATATGGCCACGACAAGTAGTTGTGCAGTTTGCGGGGAAGATGAGTCATGGCGTTGTTGACGGAAACAAAAAAAAATGTCTACTGGATATCGAGTTGAAGTTGTAGAACTTGAAGACTTATAAAGCCACCACGGGCACCTCGGTATAGACGGAACACCTCCTCACACAAGAAGACAATCCACATTAATGAGACATCGAGGCATCAAACTTGAGGTCTGATCTCTGGTGCGGCTGGGGTACCTCTTGTCAGAGTCAATTTCGGCGAATCTCGGATAAGGGGTCCCGAGCTCTAGCCTAAGTACGATGGTAGCAAGAGATGCAAAGTTTTTTTTAACCCAGGTTCAGGCTCTCTCGAAAAGATAATACCCTACGTTCCTGCTTTTGTTGTAGTGACGGGGGTGAAGTACAAAGTACATGTGTTTCTACCATGAGATCTTATGTGTCCTCTATGCGCCCTACCCCCGGTTTATATAGGCACCAAGGGGTCTAGGGTTACACATATGCAGCTACATATTTGGTAGATCGTGGTGTAGACGACTTCTGATCTTGGAGTGCGCGCGCCAAGCCTTCGGGAATCCTGCTTGTGTACGCCGTGGGTCGTTTGGGTGTGGCCTATTAGTGAATCACCAAGGAGCTCCTTTGCCCGTCACACTGGTCGGGAGACGACATGGTGAGTACCCCCTAGTCAGGACATCATTAGTAGCTCCTGAACCGGTTTTCAAGTCAGGGACGCTCCTCGGTTATTCATGTAAAGGCCTCGGCCTGGGGTGGACTGGACTAGCAAGCGTGTTTCGCGCTGGCAAAAACGGTTGCGCCGGCTATGGGCGGAAATTTTGAACATTTCTTAAATATACATGATGAATTTGTTTTCAAACACATGTTTTGAAAAAATGGATACGTGTTAAATATTTTTCAAATACACATTGAATATTTTGTTATGAAATATTTTTGAACTACGCAAATTGTTTTTGACATCATGTTTTTGTAAATTGTCATGAAATATTTTTGAAACGCATCCATATTTTTTAAAATATCACGAACATTTTGTGAATGTTACTTTTTTGAATTGTGCAAACATGTTTTTTTTACATTGTATAACATTTAAAAACTGCACATTTTTTTTGAAATGTGTGAACATTGTTTTTGAATGCTATCGTTATTTAAAAAAAAGATACATGAGTATTTTTGAACATGGCATGAACATTTCTTGAACACGTAATGATATTTTTTAATTTAAATAGTAGTACAATATATGAAAAATGTAATTTTTTTGTAGAAACACCAATAACCTTTTTTTTTGAAATAGAGGCAAAAGATTTGCCCCATACATTAATTAAGCAGAAAAGAGTTGCCTAGTTAATTAATAAAAAGCCGAACGAAAACCATCGCCAACCGCTGAGTGGCACACACTGGTGAAGGAAATATGCTCTAGAGGCAATAATAAAGTTATTATTTATTTCCTTATAATCATGATAAATGTTTATTATTCATGCTAGAAGTGTATTTACCGGAAACATAATACATGTGTGAATACATAGACAAACAAAGTGTCACTAGTATGCCTCTACTTAACTAGCTCGTTAATCAAAGATGGTTATGTTTCCTAACCATGAACAATGAGTTGTTATTTGATTAACGAGGTCACATCATTAGCAGAATGATCTGATTGACATGACCCATTCCATTAGCTTAGCACCCGATCGTTTAGTATGTTGCTATTGCTTTCTTCATGACTTATGCATGTTCCTATGACTATGAGATTATGCAACTCCCGTTTACCGGAGGAACACTTTGGTACTACCAAACGTCACAACGTAACTGGGTGATTATAAAGGAGTACTACAGGTGTCACCAATGGTCGATGTTGGGTTGGCGTATTTCGAGATTAGGATTTGTCACTCCGATTGTCGGAGAGGTATCTCTGGCCCTCTCGGTAATACACATCACATAAGCCTTGCAAGCATTACAACTAATATGTTAGTTGTGAGATGATGTATTACGGAACGAGTAAAGAGACTTGCCGGTAACGAGATTGAACTAGGTATTGGATACCGACGATCGAATCTCGGGCAAGTAACATACCGATGACAAAGGGAACAACGTATGTTGTTATGCGGTCTGACCGATAAAGATCTTTGTAGAATATGTAGGAGCCAATATGGGCATCCAGGTCCCGCTATTGGTTATTGACCAGAGACGTGTCTCGGTCATGTCTGCATTGTTCTCGAACCCGTAGGGTCCGCACGCTTAAGGTTACGATGACAGTTATATTATGATTTTATGCATTTTGATGTACCGAAGGTTGTTCGGAGTCCCGGATGTGATCACGGACATGACGAGGAGTCTCGAAATGGTCAAGATGTAAAGATTGATATATTGGAAGCCTATATTTGGATATCGGAAGTGTTCCGGGTGAAATCGGGATTTTACCGGAATACCGGGAGGGTTACCGGAACCCCCCGGGAGCTATTTGGGCCATAGTGGGCCTTAGTGGAAAAGAGAAGGGGCTGCCCTAGATGGGCTGCGCGCCCCCCCTTCCCCTAGTCCTATTAGGACTAGGAGAGGTGGCCGGCCCCCTCCTCCTCTTTTCCCCTCCGAGGAATCCTAGTTGGACTAGGATTGGAAGGGGAATCCTACTCCCAGTGGGAGTAGGACTCTCCTGCGCCTCCCCCCCTTGGTCGGCCAGCCTCCCCTCCTCTCCTCCTTTATATACGGAGGCAGGGGCACCTCTAAACACACAAGTTGACACAAGTTGATCCACGTGATCTATTCCTTAGCCGTGTGCGGTGCCCCCTGCCACCATATTCCTCGATAATACTGTAGCGGAGTTTAGGCGAAGCCCTGCTGCTGTAGTTCATCAAGATCATCACCACGCCGTCGTGCTGACGAAACTCTTCCCCGACACTTTGCTGGATCGGAGTCCGGGGATCGTCATCGAGCTGAACGTGTGCTCGAACTCGGAGGTGCCGTAGTTTCGGTGCTTGATCGGTTGGATCGAGAAGACGTACGACTACTTCCTCTACGTCGTGTCATCGCTTCCGCAGTCGGTCTGCGTTGGGTACGTAGACAATACTCTCCCCTCATTGCTATGCATCACATGATCTTGCGTGTGCGTAGGAAATTTTTTTGAAATTACTACGAAACCCTTCAGTGGTATCAGAGCCAGGTTATTTATGTTGATGTAATATGCACGAGTAGAACACAAGTGAGTTGTGGACGATACAAGTCATACTGCCTACCAGCATGTCATACTTTGGTTCGGCGGTATTGTTGGACGAGACGACCCGGACCAACCTTACGCGTACGCTTACGCGAGACCGGTTCCCTCGACGTGCTTTGCACAGAGATGGCTTGCGGGCGACTGCCTCTCCAACTTTAGTTGAACCAAGTATGGCTACGCCCGGTCCTTGCGAAGGTTAAAACGGAGTCTATTTGACAAACTATCGTTGTGGTTTTGATGCGTAGGTGAGATTGGTTCTTACTTAAGCCCGTAGCAGCCACGTAAAACATGCAACAACAAAGTAGAGGACGTCTAACTTGTTTTTGCAGGGCATGTTGTGATGTGATATGGTCAAGGCATGATGCTGAATTTTATTGTATGAGATGATCATGTTTTGTAACCGAGTTATCGGCAACTGGCATGAGCCATATGGTTGTCGCTTTATTGTATGCAATGCAATCGCGATGTAATGCTTTACTTTATTACTAAACGGTAGTGATAGTCGTGGAAGCATAAGATTGGCGAGACGACAACGATGCTACGATGGAGATCAAGGTGTCGCGCCGGTGTCGATGGTGATCATGACGGTGCTTCGGAGATGGAGATCACAAGCACAAGATGATGATGGCCATATCATATCACTTATATTGATTGCATGTGATGTTTATCTTTTTATGCATCTTATCTTGCTTTGATTGACGGTAGCATTATAAGATGATCTCTCACTAAATTATCAAGAAGTGTTCTCCCTGAGTATGCACCGTTGCCAAAGTTCGTCGTGCCCAGACACCATGTGATGATCGGGTGTGATAAGCTCTACGTCCATCTACAACGGGTGCAAGCCAGTTTTTGCACACGCAGAATACTCAGGTTAAACTTGACGAGCCTAGCATATGCAGATATGGCCTCGGAACACGGAGACCGAAAGGTCGAGCGTGAATCATATAGTAGATATGATCAACATAACGATGTTCACCATTGAAAACTACTCCATCTCACGTGATGATCGGTCATGGTTTAGTTGATTTGGATCACGTAATCACTTAGAGGATTAGAGGGATGTCTATCTAAGTGGGAGTTCTTAAATAATATGATTAATTGAACTTAAATTTATCATGAACTTAGTACCTGATAGTATCTTGCTTGTTTATGTTGATTGTAGATAGATGGCTCGTGCTGTTGTTCCGTTGAATTTTAATGCGTTCCTTCAGAAAGCAAAGTTGAAAGATGATGGTAGCAATTACACGGACTGGGTCCGTAACTTGAGGATTATCCTCATTGCTGCACAGAAAAATTACGTCCTGGAAGCACCGCTGGGTGCCAGGCCTGCTGCTGGAGCAACACCAGATGTTATGAACATCTGGCAGAGCAAAGCTGATGACTACTCGATAGTTCAGTGTGCCATGCTTTACGGCTTAGAATTGGGACTTCAACGACGTTTTGAACGTCATGGAGCATATGAGATGTTCCAGGAGTTGAAGTTAATATTTCAGGCAAATGCCCGAATTGACAGATATGAAGTCTCCAATAAGTTCTATAGCTGCAAGATGGAGGAGAATAGTTCTGTCAGTGAGCATATACTCAAAATGTCTGGGTATAATAATCACTTGATTCAATTGGGAGTTAATCTTCCGGATGATTGCGTCATTGACAGAATTCTCCAATCACTGCCACCAAGCTACAAGAGCTTCGTGATGTACTATAATATGCAAGGGATGAACAAGACTATTCCCGAGCTCTTCGCAATGCTGAAAGCTGCGGAGGTAGAAATCAAAAAGGAGCATCAAGTGTTGATGGTTAACAAAACCACTAGTTTCAAGAAAAAGGGCAAAGGAAAGAAGAAAGGGAACTTCAAGAAGAACAGCAAGCCAGTTGCTGCTCAAGAGAAGAAACCCAAGTCTGGACCTAAGCCTGAAACTGAGTGCTTCTACTGCAAGCAGACTGGTCACTGGAAGCGGAATTGTCCCAAGTATTTGGCGGATAAGAAGGATGGCAAGGTGAACAAAGGTATATGTGATATACATGTTATTGATGTGTACCTTACTAGAGCTCGCAGTAGCACCTGGGTATTTGATACTGGTTCTGTTGCTAATATTTGCAACTCGAAACAGGGACTACGGAATAAGCGGGCACTGGCAAAGGACGAGGTGACGATGCGCGTGGGAAACGGTTCCAAAGTCGATGTGATCGCAGTCGGCACGCTACCTCTACATCTACCTTCGGGATTAATAATAGACCTAAGTAATTGTTATTTGGTGCCAGCGTTGAGCATGAACATTATATATGGATCTTGTTTAATGCGAGACGGTTATTCATTTAAATCAGAGAATAATGGTTGTTCTATTTATATGAGTAATATCTTTTATGGTCATGCACCCTTGAAGAGTGGTCTATTCTTATTGAATCTCGATAGTAGTAATACACATATTCATAATGTTGAAGCCAAAAGATGCAGAGTTGATAATGAAAGTGCAACTTATTTGTGGCACTGTCGTTTAGGTCATATCGGTATAAAGCGCATGAAGAAACTCCATGCTGATGGACTTTTGGAACCACTTGATTATGAATCACTTGGTACTTGCGAACCGTGCCTCATGGGCAAGATGACTAAAACACTGTTCTCCGGTACTATGGAGAGAGCAACAGATTTGTTGGAAATCATACATACCGATGTATGTGGCCCGATGAGTATTGAGGCTCGTGGCGGATATCGTTATTTTCTCACCTTCACAGATGATTTAAGCAGATATGGGTATATCTACTTAATAAAACATAAGTCTGAAACATTTGAAAAGTTCAAAGAATTTCAGAGTGAAGTTGAAAATCATCGTAACAAGAAAATAAAGTTTCTACGATCTGATCGTGGAGGAGAATATTTGAGTTACGAGTTTGGTGTACATTTGAAAAACTGTGGAATAGTTTCGCAACACACGCCACCCGGAACACCACAGCGTAATGGTGTGTCTGAACGTCGTAATCGTACTTTACTAGATATGGTGCGATCTATGATGTCTCTTACTGATTTACCGCTATCATTTTGGGGATATGCTTTAGAGACGGCCGCATTCACGCTAAATAGGGCACCATCAAAATCCGTTGAGACGACGCCTTATGAACTGTGGTTTGGCAAGAAACCAAAGTTGTCGTTTCTTAAAGTTTGGGGCTGCGATGCTTATGTGAAAAAGCTTCAACCTGATAAGCTCGAACCCAAATCGGAGAAATGTGTCTTCATAGGATACCCAAAGGAAACTGTTGGGTACACCTTCTATCACAGATCCGAAGGCAAGACATTCGTTGCTAAGAATGGATCATTTCTAGAGAAGGAGTTTCTCTCGAAAGAAGTGAGTGGGAGGAAAGTAGAACTTGACGAGGTAACTGTACCTGCTCCTTTACTGGAAAGTAGTTCATCACAGAAAACTGTTTCAGTGACACCTACACCAGTTAGTGAGGAAGCCAATGATAATGATCATGAAACTTCAGATCAAGATACTACTGAACCTCGTAGATCAACCAGAGTAAGATCCGCACCAGAGTGGTACGGTAATCCTGTTCTGGAGGTTATGCTACTAGATCATGATGAACCTACGAACTATGAAGAAGCGATGGTGAGCCTAGATTCCGCAAAGTGGCTTGAAGCCATGAAATCTGAGATGGGATCCATGTATGAGAACAAAGTATGGACTTTGGTTGACTTGCCCGATGATCGGCAAGCAATTGAGAATAAATGGATCTTTAAGAAGAAGACTGACGCTGATGGTAATGTTACTGTCTACAAAGCTCGACTTGTCGCAAAAGGTTTTCGGCAAGTTCAAGGGATTGACTACGATGAGACCTTCTCACCCGTAGCGATGCTTAAGTCCGTCCGAATCATGTTAGCAATTGCCGCATTTTATGATTATGAAATTTGGCAGATGGATGTCAAAACTGCATTCCTGAATGGATTTCTGGAAGAAGAGTTGTATATGATGCAACCAGAAGGTTTTGTCGATCCAAAGGGAGCTAACAAAGTGTGCAAGCTCCAGTGATCCATTTATGGACTGGTGCAAGCCTCTCGGAGTTGGAATAAACGTTTTGATAGTGTGATCAAAGCATTTGGTTTTATACAGACTTTCGGAGAAGCCTGTATTTACAAGAAAGTGAGTGGGAGCTCTGTAGCATTTCTGATATTATATGTGGATGACATATTACTGATTGGAAATGATATAGAATTTCTGGATAGCATAAAGGGATACTTGAATAAAAGTTTTTCAATGAAAGACCTCGGTGAAGCTGCTTACATATTAGGCATTAAGATCTATAGAGATAGATCAAGACGCTTAATTGGACTTTCACAAAGCACATACCTTGACAAAATTTTGAAGAAGTTCAAAATGGATCAAGCGAAGAAAGGGTTCTTGCCTGTGTTACAAGGTGTGAAATTGAGTAAGACTCAATGCGCGACCACTGCAGAAGATAGAGAGAATATGAAAGATGTTCCCTATGCATCAGCCATAGGCTCTATCATGTATGCAATGCTGTGTACCAGACCTGATGTGTGCCTTGCTATAAGTTTAGCAGGGAGGTACCAAAGTAATCCAGGAATGGATCACTGGACAGCGGTCAAGAACATCCTGAAATACCTGAAAAGGACTAAGGATATGTTTCTCGTATATGGAAGTGACAAAGAGCTCATCGTAAAAGGTTACGTTGATGCAAGCTTTGACACTGATCCGGACGATTCTAAATCGCAAACCGGATACGTGTTTACATTAAACGGTGGAGCTGTCAGTTGGTGCAGTTCTAAACAAAGCGTCGTAGCGGGATCTACATGTGAAGCGGAATACATAGCTGCTTCGGAAGCAGCAAATGAAGGAGTCTGGATGAAGGAGTTCATATCCGATCTAGGTGTCATACCTAGTGCATCGGGTCCAATGAAAATCTTTTGTGACAATACTGGTGCAATTGCCTTGGCAAAGGAATCCAGATTTCACAAAAGGACCAAACACATCAAGAGACGCTTCAGCTCCATCCGGGATCTAGTCCAGGTGGGAGACATAGAGATTTGCAAGATACATACGGATCTGAATGTTGCAGACCCGTTGACTAAGCCTCTTCCACGAGCAAAACATGATCAGCACCAAAGCTCCATGGGTGTTAGATTCATTACAGTGTAATCTAGATTATTGACTCTAGTGCAAGTGGGAGACTGAAGGAAATATGCCCTAGAGGCAATAATAAAGTTATTATTTATTTCCTTATAATCATGATAAATGTTTATTATTCATGCTAGAATTGTATTTACCGGAAACATAATACATGTGTGAATACATAGACAAACAGAGTGTCACTAGTATGCCTCTACTTGACTAGCTCGTTAATCAAAGATGGTTATGTTTCCTAACCATGAACAATGAGTTGTTATTTGATTAACGAGGTCACATCATTAGTAGAATGATCTGATTGACATGACCCATTCCATTAGCTTAGCACTCGATCGTTTAGTATGTTGCTATTGCTTTCTTCATGACTTATACATGTTCCTATGACTATGAGATTATGCAACTCCCGTTTACCGGAGGAACACTTTGGGTACTACCAAACGTCACAACATAACTGGGTGATTATAAAGGAGTACTACAGGTGTCTCCAATGGTCGATGTTGGGTTGGCGTATTTCGAGATTAGGATTTGTCACTCCGATTGTCGGAGAGGTATCTCTGGGCCCTCTCGGTAATACACATCACATAAGCCTTGCAAGCATTACAACTAATATGTTAGTTGTGAGATGATGTATTACGGAACGAGTAAAGAGACTTGCCGGTAACGAGATTGAACTAGGTATTGGATACCGACGATCGAATCTCGGGCAAGTAACATACCGATGACAAAGGGAACAACGTATGTTGTTATGCGGACCGATAAAGATCTTCGTAGAATATGTAGGAGCCAATATGGGCATCCAGGTCCTGCTATTGGTTATTGACCAGAGACGTGTCTCGGTCATGTCTGCATTGTTCTCGAACCCGTAGGGTCCGCACGCTTAAGGTTACAATGACAGTTATATTATGAGTTTATGCATTTTGATGTACCGAAGGTTGTTCGGAGTCCCGGATGTGATCACGGACATGACGAGGAGTCTCGAAATGGTCGAGACATAAAGATTGATATATTGGAAGCCTATATTTGGATATCGGAAGTGTTCCGGGTGAAATCGGGATTTTACCGGAATACCGGGAGGGTTACCGGAACCCCCCGGGAGCTATTTGGGCCATAGTGGGCCTTAGTGGAAAAGAGAAGGGGCTGCCCTAGATGGGCTGCGCGCCCCCCCCCCTTCACCTAGTCCTATTAGGACTAGGAGAGGTGGCCGGCCCCCTCCTCCTCTTTTCCCCTCCGAGGAATCCTAGTTGGACTAGGATTGGAAGGGGAATCCTACTCCCAGTGGGAGTAGGACTCTCCTGCGCCTCCCCCCCTTGGCCGGCCAGCCTCCCCTCCTCTCCTCCTTTATATACGGAGGCAAGGGCACGTCTAAACACACAAGTTGACACAAGTTGATCCACGTGATCTATTCCTTAGCCGTGTGCGGTGCCCCCTGCCACCATATTCCTCGATAATACTGTAGCGGAGTTTAGGCGAAGCCCTGCTGCTGTAGTTCATCAAGATCGTCACCACGCCGTCGTGCTGACGAAACTCTTCCCCGACACTTTGCTGGATCGGAGTCCGGGGATCATCATCGAGCTGAACGTGTCCTCGAACTCGGAGGTGCCGTAGTTTCGGTGCTTGATTGGTTGGATCGAGAAGACGTACGACTACTTCCTCTACGTCGTGTCATCGCTTCCGCAGTCGGTCTGCGTTGGGTACGTAGACAATACTCTCCCCTCGATGCTATGCATCACATGATCTTGCGTGTGCGTAGGAATTTTTTTTGAAATTACTACGAAACCCTTCAACTGGATACCCCACACACACACTCTATCCAACAAGGGCATCATCAAGACAGCATGCATGCTTCATCGTCATCACTTCTCCCCTAGTAGGCATCATCACAAACCTTAAAACGCTGAGCAAACGACTCCGACTTCGCCGTAGCCCGTAGGCGATCATCGCCCCAACGCACACTGAAGAGGCCATGCAAAGCCACATGAAGATGAAGGAAATATGCCCTAGAGGCAATAATAAAGTTGTTATTTATATTTCCTTATATCATGATAAATGTTTATTATTCATGCTAGAATTGTATTAACCAGAAACCGAGTACATATGTGAATACATAGACAAACAGAGTGTCACTAGTATGCCTCTACTTGACTAGCTCGTTAATCAAAGATGGTTTAGTTTCCTAGCCATAGACATGAGTTGTCATTTGATTAACGGGATCACATCATTAGAGAATGATGTGATTGACTTGACCCATCCATTAGCTTAGCACTTGATCGTTTAGTTTGTTGCTATTGTTTTCTTCATGACTTATACATGTTCCTATGACTATGAGATTATGCAACTCCCGAATACCGGAGGAACACTTTGTTGGGTAACGTAGTAATTTCAAAAAATTTCCTACATACACGCAAGATCACGGTGATGGCATAGCAACGAGAGGGGAGAGTGTTATCCACGTACCCTCGTAGACCGTAAGCAGAAGCGTTATGACAACGCGGTTGATGTAGTCGTACGTCTTCACGATCCGACAGATCCAAGTACTGAACGTACGGCACCTCCGAGTTCTGCACACGTTCAGCTCGATGACGATCCCCGGGCTCCGATCCAGCAAAGCTTCGGGGATGAGTTCCGTCAGCACGACGGCATGGTGATGATGATGATGTTCTACCGGCGCAGGGCTTCGCCTAAACTCCACGACGATATGACCGAGGTGGAATATGGTGGAGGGGGGCACCGCACACGGCTAAGGAACGATCCGTAGATCAACTTGTGTCATGGGGTGCCCCCTGCCCCCGTATATAAAGGAGCAAGGGGGGAGGAGGCCGGCCCTAGGAGGGGGCGCGCCAAGTGTGGAGTCCTACTAGGACTCCCTAGTCCTAGTAGGATCCACCTCCCTTGTTGGAGTAGGAGAAGGGGAAAGAGGGGGAGAGGAAGAAGGAAAGGGGGGCTGCGCCCCTTGTCCAATTCGGACCAGAGGGGGGGCGCATGCCTCCTTCCTTTTGGCCTCTCTCCTCTATTCCCGTATGGCCCAATAAGGCCCATATACTCCCCGACGAATTCCCGTAACTCTCCGGTACTCCGAAAAATACCCGAATCACTCGGAACCTTTCCGAACTCCGAATATAGTCGTCCAATATATCAATCTTTACGTCTCGAACATTTCGAGACTCCTCGTCATGTCCCCGATCTCATCCAGGACTCCGAACTCCTTCGGTACATCAAAACTCATAAACTCATAATATAACTGTCATCGAAACCTTAAGCATGCGGACCCTACGGGTTCGAGAACTATGTAGACATGACCTAGAACTATTCTTGGTCAAAAACCAATAGCGGAACCTGGATGCCCATATTGGCTCCTACATATTCTACGAAGATCTTTATCGGTCAAACCGCATAACAACATACTTTGTTCCCTTTGTCATCGGTATGTTACTTGCCCGAGATTCGATCGTCGGTATCCAATACCTAGTTCAATCTCGTTACCAGCAAGTCTCTTTACTCGTTACGTAATGCATCATTCCGTAACTAACTTATTAGCTACATTGCTTGCAAGGCTTATAGTGATGTGCATTACCGAGAGGGCCCAGAGATACCTCTCCGACAATCGGAGTGACAAAAACTAATCTCGAAATACGCCAACCCAACATGTACCTTTGGAGACACCTGTAGTACTCCTTTATAATCACCCAGTTACGTTGTGACGTTTGGTAGCACCCAAAGTGTTCCTCCGGCAAACGGGAGTTGCATAATCTCATAGTTACAGGAACATGTTTAAGTCATGAAGAAAGCAATAGCAACATACTAAACGATCAAGTGCTAGGCTAACGGAATGGGTCATGTCAATCACATCATTCTCCTAATGATGTGACCTCATTAATCAAATGACAACACATGTCTATGGTTAGGAAACATAACCATCTTTGATTAATGAGCTAGTCAAGTAGAGGCATACTAGTGACGTTATGTTGGTCTATGTATTCACACAAGTATTATGTTTCCGGTTAATACAATTCTAGTATGAATAATAAACATTTATCATGAAATAAGGAAATAAATAATAACTTTATTATTGCCTCTAGGGCATATTTCCTTCACACTTTGTGTGCTATCAAACGTCACAACGTAACTGGGTGATTATAAATATGCTCTACAGGTGTCTCCAATGGTGTTTGTTGAGTTAGCATAGATCAAGATTAGGATTTGTCACTCCGATTGTCAGAGAGGTATCTCTGGGCCCTCTCGGTAATGCACATCACTATAAGCCTTGCAAGCAATGTGACTAATAAGTTAGTTACGGAATGATGCATTAAGGAATGAGTAAAGAGACTTGTCAGTAACGAGATTGAACTAGGTATTGAGATGCCGACGGTCAAATCTCGGGCAAGTAACATACCGATGACAAAGGGAACAACATATGTTATTATGCGGTTTGACCAATAAAGATCTTCGTAGAATATGTAGGAACCAATATGAGCATCCATGTTCCGCTATTGGTTATTGACCGGAGACGTGTCTCGGTCATGTCTACATAGTTCTCGAACCCGTAGGGTCCGCACGCTTAAAGTTTGATGATGATCAGCATTATGAGTTTATGTGTTTTGATGTACTGAAGGTAGTTCAGAGTCCCGGATGTGATCACGGACATGACGAGGAGTCTCGAAATGATCAAGACATAAAGATCAATATATTGGATGACTATGTTTGGACATCAGAATGGTTCCAGATAAGTTCGGGCATTTACC
>NC_041381.1:615525184-615529562 GCF_002162155.2 Triticum dicoccoides
CCTTAGTGGGAGAGAGGAGGAGGCGGCCAGGTGGAGGGCGCGCCCCCAAGCCCAATCCAAATTGGGTGGTGGGCCGGCCCCCCCTTTCCTTTCTCCTTCCTCCCCCTTCCTTCCTCTCCTAGTCCAACTAGGGGGGGGGGGTTAATCCTACTCCCGGTGGGAGTAGGACTCCTCCAGGGCGCGCCATAGAGGGCCGGCCCTCCCCCCTCCTCCACTCCTTTATATACGGGAGAGGGGGCACCCCATAGACACACATGTTGATTGTTTAGCCGTGTGCGGTGCCCCCCTCCACCATATTCCACCTCGGTCATATCGTCGTAGTACGTAGGCGAAGCCTTGCGCCGGTAACTTCATCATCACCGTCGCCACGCCGTCGTGCCGACGAAACTCTTCCTCGACCTCAGTTGGATCTAGAGTTCGTGGGACGTCACCGAGCTGAATGTGTGCAGATCGCGGAGGTGACGTGCTTTCAGTACTTGATCGGTTGCATCGTGAAGACGTTCGACTATATCAACCGCGTCACTTGACGCTTTCGCATACGGTCTACGGGGGTATGTGGACAACACTCTCCCGCTCGTTGCTATGCATCACATAGATCTTGCATGATCGTAGGATTTTTTTTGAAATTACTGCGTTCCCCAACAATGGTATCAGAGCCAGGTTTATGCGTAGATGTTATATGCACGAGTAGAACACAAATGAGTTGTGGGTGATAATAGTCATACTACTTACCAACATGTCATACTTTGGTTCGGGGTATTGTTGGATGAAGCGGCCCGGACCGACATTACGCGTACGCTTATGCGAGACTAGTTCTACCGACGTGCTTTGCACACAGGTGGCTGGCGGGTGACAGTTTCTCCAACTTTAGTTGAATCGAGTGTGGCTACACCCGGTCCTTGTTGAAGGTTAAAACAACAGACTTCACAAAAAATCATTGTGGTTTTGATGCGTAGGTAAGAACGGTTCTTGCTCAGCCCGTAGCAGCCACGTAAAACTTGCAACAACAAAGTAAGGACGTTTAACTTGTTTTTGCAGGGCATGTTGTGATGTGATATGGTCAAGACATGATACTAAATTTTATTGTAGGAGATGATCATGTTTTGTAACAGAGTTATCGGCAACTGGTAGGAGCCATATGGTTGTCTCTTTATTATATGCAATGCAATCATCCTGTAATTGTTTTTACTTTATCACTAAGCGGTAGCCATAGTCGTAGAAACAATAGTTGGCGAGA
Source organism: Triticum dicoccoides (assembly GCF_002162155.2). Lineage (NCBI taxonomy): Eukaryota > Viridiplantae > Streptophyta > Magnoliopsida > Poales > Poaceae > Triticum > Triticum dicoccoides. The sequence goes on from NC_041381.1 coordinate 615,526,422, forward strand.
CGACAATGATGATACGATGGAGATCAAGGTGTCGCGTCGATGATGATGGTGATCATGATGGTGCTTTGGAGATGGAGATTAAAGGCACAAGATGACGATGGCCATATCATATCACTTATATTGATTGCATGTGATGTTTATCCTTTATGCATCTTATTTCGCTTTGATTGACGGTAGCATTATAAGATGATCTCTCACGAAATTTCAAGGTACAAGTGTTCTCCCTGAGTATGCACCATTGCGAAAGTTCATCGTGCCGAGACACCATATGATGATCGGGTGTGATAAGCTCTACGTTCACGTACAACGGGTGCAAGCCAGTTCTGCACACGTAGAATACTCGGGTTAAACATGACGAGCCTAGCATATGCAGATATGGCCTCGGAACACTGAGACCGAAAGGTCAAGCGTGAATCATATAGTAGATATGATCAACATGGTGATGTTCACCATTGAAAACTACTCCATCTCACGTGATGATCGGACATGGTTTAGTTGATTTGGATCACGTGCTCACTTAGATGATTAGAGGGATGTCTATCTAAGTGGGAGTTCTTAAGTAATATGATTAATTGAACTTTAATTTATCATGAACTTAGTACCTGATAGTATTTTGCATGTCTATGTTGTTGTAGATCAATGGCCCGTGCTACTGTTCCTTTGAATTTTAATGCGTTCCTTGAGAAAGCTAAGTTGAAAAATGATGGTAGGAATTACGCAGACTGGGTCCGTAACTTGAGGATTATCCTCATTGCTGCACAGAAGAATTACGTCCTGGGAGCACCTGTAGGTGCAAGACCCGCTGCAGGAGCAACATCGGACATTGTGAACGTCTGACAGAGCAAAGCTGATGAATACTCGATAGTTCAGTGTGCCATGCTTTACGGCTTAGAACTGGGACTTCAACGACGTTTTAAACGTCATGGAGGATATGAGATGTTCCAGGAGTTGAAGTTAATATTTCTAGCAAATGCCCGGATTGAGAGATATGAAGTCTGCAATAAGTTCTACAGCTGCAAGATGGTGGAGAATAGTTCTGTCAGTGAGCATATACTCAAAATGTCTAGGTATAACAATCACTTGATTCAACTGGGAGTTAATCTTCCTGATGATAGTGTCATTGACAGAATTCTTCAATCACTGCCACCAAGCTACAAGAGCTTCGTGATGAATTATAATATGCAAGGGATGAACAAGACAATTCCCGAGCTCTTCGCGATGCTAAAGGTGCGGAGGTAGAAATCAAGAAGGAGCATCAAGTGTTGATGGTCAACAAGACCACTAGTTTCAAGAAAAAGGGTAAAGGGAAGAAGGGGAACTTCAAGAAAAACGACAAGCAAGTTGCTGCTCAAGTGAAGAAACCCAAGTCTGAACCTAAGCCTGAGACTGAGTGCTTCTACTGCAAAGGGACTGGTCACTGGAAGCGGAACTGCCCCAAGTATTTGGCGGATAAGAAGGATGGCAAGGTGAACAAAGGTATATGTGATATACATGTTATTGATGTGTACCTTACTAATGCTCGCAGTAGTGCCTGGGTATTTGATACTGGTTTTGTTGCTAATATTTGCAACTCGAAACAGGGACTACAGATTAAGCGAAGATTGGCTAAGGATGATGTGACGATGCGCATGGGAAATGGTTCCAAAGTCGATGCGATGACTGTCGGAACGCTACTTCTACATCTACCTTCCGGATTAGTTTTAGACATGAATAATTGTTGTTTGGTGCCAGCGTTAAGCATGAACATTATATCTGGATCTTGTTTGATGCGAGACGGTTATTCATTTAAATCCAAGAATAATGGTTGTTCTATTTATGGTCATGCACCCTTGAAGAGGGGTCTATTTTTATTGAATCTCGATAGTAGTGATACACATATTCATAATATTGAAGCCAAAAGATGCAGAGTTGATAATGATAGTGCAATTTATTTGTGGCACTGCCGTTTAGGTCATATTGGTGTAAAGCGCATGAAGAAACTCCATTCTGATGGACTTTTGGAATCACTTAATTATGAATCACTTGGCACTTGTGAACCATGCCTCATGGGCAAGATGACTAAAACTCCGTTCTCTGGAACAACAGAGCAAGCAACAGATTTGTTGGAAATCATACATACTGATGTATGTGGTTCGATGAATATTGAGGCTCGCGGCGGATATCGTTATTTTCTCACCTTCACAGATGATTTGAGCAGATATGCATTTATCTACTTGATGAAACATAAGTCTGAAACATTTGAAAAGTTCAAAGAATTTTAGAGTGAAGTGGAAAATCATCGTAACAAGAAAATAAAGTTTCTACGATCTGATCGTGGAGGAGAATATATGAGTTACGAGTTTGGTCTTCATTTGAAACAATGCAGAATAGTTTCGCAACTCACGCCACCCGGAACACCACAACGTAATGGTGTGTCCGAACATCGTAACCGCACTTTATTAGATATGGTGCGACCTATGATGTCGCAACTGATTTACCGCTATCGTTTTGGGGTTATGCTTTAGAGACGGCTGCATTCACGTTAAATAGGACACAATCTAAATCCGTTGAGATGACACCTTATGAACTGTGGTTTGGCAAGAAACCCAAGTTGTCGTTTCTGAAAGTTTGGGGCTGCGATCACTATAAAAAAAGACACATCCGTGACATTTTGGGTCGAACAAAATTTTTTTCTGTCATACTTTTGACACTTCTATGATGATAATTGTGACAAAACCTGGTATCATCATAGATGTGGTGGGCTCCTACTTCTATGACAAAAAATCATGATAGAAAATGGGCTTTTCGTCCTGGGCGGGCCAGAGACACAGCGGCATGACATTCTTTGAGCCGTCCATGACGGAAATAACCATGGTAGAAGCGAGGGCGAGGAAAATTTCGGGGAGTTCCCGGTTACGGTGGGTGGTCGGGGGCCGAGCGATGCACGTTTCTCTCATACACGTACGTGCATGTGTGCGAGGCGTTGGGCTCTAAATGAACCCGAGCGAGGCGTCGCCTAACTGAACCCGAGCGATTGCACTGCAGGCTACGCGTTACTAAACCCGAGCGATCGAGCGATTCCTTCGCTACTGCTGCTAACTGAAGCCGATCGATGCTACCTCTGGATGAACAGTGAGCTTTGTAGGGGGGTTTGGATGAACA
>NC_041381.1:615529686-615563847 GCF_002162155.2 Triticum dicoccoides
CGTGGTGTTGCCTTTGGACGAAGAGGACCCCGATCGATCGAGCCGGTTGGGGCTGGATGAACAAGACCCCGTGGAGGGCTGGATGAACAGGACGACCCCGTGGATGGCTGGATGAACAGTAGATAGTGGAGGGGTGGATGAACAGTAGCCCGTGGAGGGGTGGTTGAACAGGAGCCCATGGTGAGGGGTGGTTGAACAATAGCCAGTGGAGTAGCGCGCCGTGGAGGCTGGATGAACAAGAGCCTGTGGATGAACAGTCGCAGGTGGAGGCTGGAGGAGGTCGACGGTGGATGAACAGTAGCCCGTGGAGGCTGGAGGAGGTCGACGGTGGAGATGAACAGTATCCCGTGGAGTCCCATTTTGCGGTACGCCACACCCCTCTCGATGAACATGACCCCCGTTTCGACCGTAGCGCTCCAACACAAGTCTGTTTCATCCGTTTGCGGTACGCCACACCCCTCCCAATCAACAGGACCCCGTTTCCTCCATTTTGCAGTATGCTAGACCCCTCCTGATGAACAGGATCCCGTTTCGAATGTGGCCGGTCGAACACAAGGCCGTTTCCTCCGTTCTGCGGTACGCCAGGCCTCGTTTCCATCGCCTGTTCCATCCAAGCCAGTTGGCTCCCATGCGTTTTGTTGCCTCCCGATGAATACGACGCATTCCGTTGCCTCTCGATGAACATGACGCATTCCGTTGCCTCAACATGAACACGACGCCGACACAATTTCTCCGTTCTGACCCAGCCATGTACACGAGTCCTGGCCGTACGTATGCACGAGTAGGCGTTCGAGACCCCGCCCGTATGTACGTGCGTAGCCGTAATTACTTTCTTGCACCCTGGGCGTTGTACATATGTGTACATGCTACGTGCGCGCCTCTACTACGACACGTGCGCGCCTCTACTAAGACACGTGCGCGCCTATACATCGACCAGTATGTACATACACGTTCGCGACCAGAATGACAACGCTACGTACGCTTCAACCAGGTGGGTCCTGACTGTCAGACACTTCATTGTGTGTGAAGATGTAGCTGGTGGGTCCCAGCAGCCAGGGGGGCGAATTGTTTTTTTTTGCCCGGACGCACTTCCTTGTGTGCGAAGATGTAGCTGGTGGGTCCCACCAGTCAGGAGGGAAACGTTTTTTTCGAGAAATACGGTGGCCCGTCCGGTGGGTCCCTGCTATCAGGTGGAGGAATAATTATTTTGCACGTAATAAGGAGGCACTTCCTTGCAGCCGTCGTGGACCTAGCTGCCAGTCTCTCCACGTACAGTACTCTTCCAATGGAAGTCGTTCCTTGACCATGTTGACCATGCCGTGCCGAGAGCACCAGGGCGGTGGACGACGACGAGGACTAGGAAGGCGACGACGCGGAGCCGGGGATGACGCGGCAGTGGAAGCCCGTGCGGAGAGGAGTACGAGGGTTCACTGGTTTGGCTGTGGTGTGAGGCTGTCGTCGCCACAGAATAACAGGGGGTGTGGGTGAGTAGAGGGATGGCCTGGCCAGCGGTGGGAGTAGTAGGGGGCGGTGAGGCCTCCGCGGCATCACAGCCAGCCATGGGAGGCAGGAGCACACGGCACGACCGGTGCTGGTTTGGGCGGCTGGAGCAAGAAGGCCAGAGGTTGAAGAAGCACTACGACCGTTTGATGGACATCATACGGTCACTAGAGCTAGAATCGTTCATATTGACTAAGTTGACAAAGCCCTCCGTCCCTGTCAACTTAGTTGGCCCACAAGTCATCCTCCCACTATGGTGGGTCCCAACTAGCTGGGGGTATTCATTTTTTTGTGCATTATAAGGAGGCACTTCCTTGCGTGCGAAGATATAGCTGGCAGGTCCGACCTGTCAGCGGGGGGAAAGTTTTTTTGCCCTTCCGGTGGGTCCTAGCTGTCAGGTGGAGGAATCATTATTTTGCGCGTAATAAGGAGGCATTTCCTTGTGTGCGGCGGTGGACCCAGCTGTCAGCCTCTCCACGTACAGTCCATGTCCAATGGATGTCGTTCATTGACCACGTTGACCAGACCGCGCCGAGAGCACCATGGCGATGGACGAAGGCGAGGCCTAGGAAGGGAACGACATGGAGCTGGGAAGGACTCGACAATGGTTGCCCACGCGGTGGGGAGTACGAGGGTTTACTGGTCCGGCTGCCATCGTCGGAAAATAACAGGAGGCATGGGTGAGTAGAGGAATGGCCTGGCCAGCAATGAAGTAGGGTGGGGTGGTGCGGCCTGTGCGGCAGCACAGCCGACCACGGGAGGCGGGAGCAGGCAGTCCCACTGGCGCTGGTTTGGGCGGCTAGAGCAAGAAGATCAGATATTGAAGAAGCAGCATGGCCATTGGATTAACGTCCAACGGTCACTGCTGCTAGAATCGTTTGTGGACTAAGTTGACAAAGCCAAAGTACACGTCAACCTAGTAGACCCACAAACCAGCCTCCAAATCTGTCCCAAACAACATACAACCCAAAATTTCTAGCCAGATTCAAATTAATTTTAAATCTAAGTATACATTAATTTAAATTCAATGAAATTTTACCTGAACAAAAACAATGAAATTTAAAATATCAAAATCCAAAAGAAAACAGTATTTGGAACTAATTGCCTGTTTGCTATATTTTTTCATTTTACAACCCATGTATTATTACTTATAGCCCATTTCTTATTACTTATAGCCCATTTTTTGGGCAAAATGCATCCCTCCTCGTCTTGAAAGATTTCCGGCCCAGCAGGGAGTAGAAAAGCAAGTAGGCCTACGTTGGTTATTCTGCAAAAAACAAAATAGCTGGCTAGCCATTTTCAGAAAGGAAAAAAGCAAACTGGGCTGGTCATGTGCTAAACATATGAAATAAAAGCCTGGGCTAGACGGGCCACGGGTCCCGCAAAACCCAGTTGATACCCTTCTCTGTCGCAAAAAAAATTAATTACTGCGCGCGCTGCTAGGTCCCTACTATCATCCTCACCATGTACAATCATCTCCTTATTCCTCTCGGTTGTTGACCATGTTGACAACACCGGAGGGCGGCGCCGTAGCGAGCGAACCAAGGTGGAGGACAATGGTGAGGCCTCGGACGGGAACAAACAGGAGCCGAGGAAGATGTGCAGAGTTTTAGGGTGTGATGTGGCCACGATGCGGGCGTAGCAGCACAACCAGCCATGGGAGGCGGGAGCAGGCGGTCCCGCCAGCGCTGGTTTGGCTTTGGCGTCTTGAGGAAGAAGAGACTGAAGAAACACGACATACGTTGAATGTCAATTCAACGGTCAAGGTTGGCACAATCGTTTGTTGACTAAGCAGACACCAAGTAGCACACTTTTTTATATATAGGAAGAAAAGAAAAACTGGGCTCGTTGCCCTGATAACATTCCCGAAACTGCGACTGTTCGATCTTGTGTTGCAACTAAAACTGTGAGGAAAATGCGTTCATCTGCCGTCCTCCTCCTAGGGAACGTTCGCCACATAAGTGACTAGCACCCTTGGTTTTCAACCGAGAGGTCTTGGGTTCGAGTCCCAGGAACTCTCAATTTTGTCCTCCTTCCTTCCTTGCAAAAAAGGGAAAGAAAATCAAAGACTTGGGAAGGCGTACAGAACAAGGTAGTGTACCAGTAAAGAGACATTGCCGAGTTTTAGAAAAAAGAGAGATGTGCTCCTGTAGCTGGTTCGAATCCAAACCCAGACTATGACTATATATGGTGCTATGCTACTCTGAAAGTAATGAAACTGACATATCCAACATTCGCTTCTCCTCTTCTCTACTTACTCTTCCTAGCATCAGAAGCTCTGGCCGCAGCAACCATGTCCGCTGGCTGCTCGTCCACCTGCTCTTCAGCAGGCAACAACCAGATATGCGCCAAGTTGCCACCCGTACCATCGCCTATGGGTCTCATCACACCCCTGTCGGCACGCGCACCGCAGCCGGTTGCTCATCGCAACTCGCTGCCGTTGGTGTGGTGCCATTGCTGCAAATCACGCAGAGTCATCCGTCGCGAGTCAACCACAATCCTCAACCCTGGCCGAGTCTTCTACAAATGTCTGAATCATGGGGTAATAATATGTTTAAGTGTTGTTCTGCTGCTTTCAGTTGCTGATTTTTTTAATAGTTTGGTTGATGATCTTCCAATTTGATTCGTGTAGAAAAGGTAAGATTCGTGTGATTTGTATTTCTGGGAAGTTGCTGATGTGGCAACTATGCTGATTATTTGGTTAGCCGAGGAATCCCAATACCAGCAGGTTGGGGTGTTGGACAAGTAACTGAAGGAACAACAGAAGAGGAAGATGCAGAGCAGAAGGTTAAAGATGCAGTTCCTTTGATCATGGCCAAGCAATAGCTGCTGAACGGCCTTGACAACAATGTGAAGATGAAAGAGCTTGTGAAGATAATGAGCAAAATCAATGTGCTCTATAGGATGATTGTCTCTTTATTTGCAGTGTATGTAGCACTCGTGATGTATTCAGTGGCTATGGCATGAGCACTTTGCTGAAACTATTAATGAATAACCTATGTAGCAGGCTGGGCGTAGTGTTGTGAACATATAATGATTTCTATTAACGGAAATCAGGGGGTATCCCCTTTTGCTCATAAATAAATAAATAGCAGAGGCCCTGTCGGGTCAGCTTTGTTCTCATTCGAAGATGTCGAGCAAATTGCAGTCCAACAACAAACTATGTCATCAAATTCAAATTTCATAGCCAAATATGAGTACAACTAAACAACAATGTCATCATGTTTTAGTCGTCATACAATCACCAAACACAAATCAGCATACATAACAAGTGATGTTTTGACAGCAAAATACTAAACAACATGTTCATCAGGTTTCAGTTGTCATAGCAAACACAGTTTCACATAGTAGATAAAAAACGTCTTCTGACAGGCAAATACGACAAAAGCAATGTAATCATCATCCGCAGCAGTAGCGTCAACATCTTCGCCATGTGTATCAGTCTGAATTGTAATTCTCCATGGTGTCATCTTCTTCTTCATCCTCAACGTCCTCGAATGTTGGCTTCTTCCTGATCAACTCTTGTATGTCCACATCACGAGAGACAATCTTTTCACCGGCGTCATTGACGTGATGGTTCTCAAAGATATTAGGAACATCTGTGTTATCTTGTACATCAGGAGCAGTGTAAGCATTGTCTTGTTGTGCAACTTCATTAAACGAATTCCTCTGCTCAAACCTTTGCAATACTCTCCAGTCATCGCTACATGCAAATGAGTCTTCCAAGAAAAATATCTGTGTTGCTTGATTTGCCAAAATAAAAGGCTCGTTGGTCTGGTACGCCGCCTTGACATTGATGGATTTGAAATAACCACCAGCTCTAGGTTTTGCGATCCTAGAAAACAGGTTATACCAATGACAGCACAACAGAACCACACACCGATGATCCTCGAAACTGGAGATATAATGCAACTGAACAATGTCTGTTATGTTAGCATACATTTCAGTTGTCTCTTTGTCATACGTATCCGTGCTCATGATGGCACTGTTTTGTGTCTTCCTGCCTTCATCTCGTGCAAGTGTGTTGTAGCGCACATCTCCAACAACGCAAGATTCGTAATGTCTTACCCGAGTATCAGGAACCATTGCTAGTGAGTAAAGGGCATCATCAGCTGCCTGCCCATCCTCCCGCATCTTCTTAACCTATGGTTAGAAAATAGACAAGCTGATCATCTTATGTACTCAATATATTAAAAAAACTGACAGTGCAGTTCAAAAGCTTACATGGCTCTTGAACCATTTCGCAAATCCTGCCATAACCAGTTTGTCAATGTTTCTTGGATTTTGTGGCAGTAACTCCTTTTTGTAGATGCTGCACAACATAGTGATCGCGTCAAACATCTAAATATATAAGAATGTGCTGCAAGTTTAGTAGATTATGATGTATAAGCTGCAGTACTTAGCACTTATTTGATATAAGGTAGTATCTCAGGACAGTTATTCAACACATACCAAACCATTTTGTCCAAATCTTTAGGTTTGTCCTCTTGTCGACTCTTCCCTGTAACTCAAACAGAATAATCGAAAACATTGAGCCCGAGATTGTCTTCACCCACCTCTTTGCTAAGCTGATCAGCTGTTTCAATGTATTTTGAGGAGAATGTCAACGCTTCTATAGCAATGTAGGCCTCTGCAATGGAACCCTCGGGTCTAGCTCTATTCCTAACATAGCCCTTGAAAGTGCCTAGCTGCCTTTCAATAGGGTACATCCAGCCATACTGTACTGGACCTCTAAGTAGTGCCTCATCAGGAAGATGAACAACCAAAGGCACCATCACATCAAAGAAGGCTGGAGGATATATCTTCTCAAGGTCGCATAGGATAGTTGGTATATTGTCTCTAAGATGCTCCAAAGCATCTATCCTGATATTTCTACTGCAGAGTTCCCTGAAGAATTGTCCCAACTCTGCAACTGCTCTGTATAAGTCAGGACGGCCCAATCCTCTAAGGATAACAGGTAAAACCCTTTGAAGTAGGACGTGACAGTCATGAGTTTTCAACCCTTGTACCTTGTTTCCATCTGCCCGACTCTCCTTTCAGGGTTGGAAGCAAATCCATGTGGGAATCTCACACGTGACAGGACCTCGCAGAATTCTTTTCTTTTTACCCTGTCCAAGACGTACACAGCTGGTGCCATATCCCATGGTTTGCCTTCATCTTGCACCTGCAAATCCCGTCTGATACCCAGGTGTGTCAAATCAATCCTAGATTTTAAGGTATCTTTCGTCTTGCCTTCAATATTAAGAAGTGTGCCGATAATGACGTCACATATATTTTTCTCGATGTGCATCACATCAAGATTATGCCACAGATCCAAATCTTTCCAATACTCCAAGTCCCACAAAGTGGACCTGCAGGTAAACAATAATCTTTCTTCTGCCCTGCCACGCTTCCTTTTCCCGCTACCATTACCAGGATGGTTTCCTGGTGTAATATGCCTGACCTTCTCTAATTCCACTTGCAACTCATCGGCAGTGAGCCTCTTTGGCGCATCACGGTTTTCATGCTTTGCATTGAACACATGTCTTCGGTATTTTCTAGGATGTGGCTTGTCCTTGGCAAGGACACGATGGTGTACAATGTAACAGATCTTGCTAAGTATTGCGTATGACAGCGGATTCCTGTCACAGTGAATACATGCATTGTAACCATGTGCCGTTCGCCCTGACATAGTGCCCAAAGCCGGATAATCATGGATGCACCAAATTATAACAGCATGTAGAAAGAAATCAGCTAGTGGGCTGCTATATAGGTCTCGAGTGAGAACACCCCTCCATAGCTGTTGAAGTTCCTCCACAAGAGGCTCCATGAACAAATCAAAATCCTTTCTAGGACTTTTTGGACCTGGGATGAGCAAGGCCGTCAAGTAGTTTGATTCTTTGGTGTAGACATTTGGAGGCATGTTGTAAGGGATAACAAGCACTGGCCACATGCTATATGTGGCGCTCTGGTGGCCAAATGGGTTAAATCCATCTGAAGCTAAGCCAAGTCTAATGTTTCTCGGGTAAGCAACAAACTTTTTGTGCTTATGATTGAAGCTTTTCCACTCACTACCATGAGATGGATGGCTCATTACATTCTGATCTCTATACTCCTGGTTCCTAGAATGCCACAGTATATCCTCTCTTGTTTCAACATCATGAAACAACCTCTGCAATCTTGGTATAATTGGAAAATGTCTCAGAATGTTATGAGGAATCCTCTTCACAGCATCGCCATCTTTCCATCTTGATGATTTGCATTTCGGGCATTCACACAAGTTGGCATAATCCTTCCGGAACATAACACAATTAACTTCTTACAAACATGGATCATATCATACCCAATTCCAACTACACGAAGGAAATTCTTCATTTTACTGTAGGTGTGTGGCAGCTCAGACACATCTGGGAAAGATTTGCGGAAAACAGCCAACATCACATCAAATGATTTGTTGGTCATCCGCTCAGATGTCTTCACCTGAAGAAAGGTGACCATAGCTGAGAATACTGACAACTTATTTCCTTGGGTGACAGCCACGTTGCATTGTTCCAACATGCGGGCCCACTGTTTTTCTTCTGCAGGTGAAAGTTCACGGAGTGCACGAGCATTTCTTAGCATTGTTTCAATGTTGGTCAAACTCACCGGCTCCGCCACCACCACCTCCTCCTCCTCTTCCACCTGAGCATCAGGCAGATCAAGATGGTGATCTACTGCTTCCACGTAGTCAATAACATTGATGTTCACAGTTTCACCATGATGAACCCACCTAGTATATGTGACCGACATCCCATACAAGCGTAGATGATTTTGCACAGTTTACTGGGGTCTTGTAACTGAATTCATACAACTGCTACACGAGCAGAGCACATTTTATTTCGGACCACCATACTCAGCTCTGATAAAGTTCATGAAGTTTTCAACCCCCTCAACATATGCAGCTGAGAATCTTCGAGCAGAAGTTATCCAAGTCCTGTCCATCTGTTAGACATACAAATTAATTCTTCTACTAGATATTACAGGAAAAACATATATGCTTTTTTATGAAGCCCAGAAAAAATACCTAGGTCGATGTCTAAAGCTATGGCAAGATATTTGGACGAGCAGATCTAAGTAAAGAAATATATGTAAAGCTAATTCAGCAAACAGATTTGAGTGCTAAATTATGGCAGACTATTTTAGTAGTCAATGAGGCCGAGCACACAACCATCGAACTATTGAAGGCCATCGCAGCAACAAAGATCGAGTATAAAATGGTGTAGAGCTATTTCACCTAACAGATTGGCTACTAGATGAAGGAAATATGCCCTAGAGCAATAATAAAGTTATTATTTATTTCCTTATTTCATGATAAATGTTTATTATTCATGCTAGAATTGTATTAACCAGAACTTAGTACATGTGTGAATACATAGACAAACATAATGTCACTAGTATGCCTCTACTTGACTAGCTTGTTGAATCAAAGATGGTTAAGTTTCCTAGCCATATACATGAGTGGTCATTTGATTAACGGGATCACATCATTATAGAATGATGTGATTGACTTGATCCATTCCGTTAGCTTAGCACTTGATCGTTTAGTATGTTGCTATTGCTTTCTTCATGACTTATACATGTTCCTATGACTATGAGATTATGCAACTCCTGTTCACCGGAGAAACACTTTGTGTGCTACCAAACGTCACAACGTAACTGGGTGATTATAAAGGTGCTCTACAGGTGTCTCCAAAGGTACTTGTTGAGTTGGCATATTTCGAGATTAGGATTTGTCACTCCGATTGTCGGAGAGGTATCTCTGGGCCCTCTCGGTAATGCACATCACTATAAGCCTTGCAAGCAATGTGACTAATGAGTTAGTTGCGGGATGATGCATTACATAATGAGTAAAGATACTTGCCAGTAACGAGATTGAACTAGGTATTGAGATACCGATGATCGAATCTCGGGCAAGTAATATACCAATAACAAAGGGAACAACGTATGTTGTTATGCGGTTTGACCGATAAAGATCTTCATAGAATATGTGGGAGCCAATATGAGCATCCAGGTTCCGCTTTTGGTTATTGACCGGAGACGTGTCTTGGTCATGTCTACATAGTTCTCCAGCCCACAGGGTCCGCACGCTTAACATTCGGTGACGATTTATAATATGAGTTATATGTTTTAATGTACCGAAGGTAGTTCCGAGTCCTGGATGAGATCGGGGACATGACGAGGAGTCTCGAAATGGTTGAGACGTAAAGATTGATATATTGGATGATTATATTCAGACATTGGAAAGGTTCCAAGTGATTCGGGTATTTATCGGAGTACCGGAGCGTTACGGGAATTCGCTGGGGAGTATATGGGCCTTATTCGGCTTTAAGGGAAAGAGAGAGAGGCAGGCCGCCCCCCCCCCCAATGCCTAGTCCGAATTGGACTAAGGGGAGGGGCTGCGCCCCCTCCTTCCTTCTCTTCTCTTTTCCCTTTCCTTGACTCCTACTCCTACTACATGGAAGGGGGAGGGGGGAATCCTACTCCCGGTGGGAGTAGGACTCCCCAGGGCGCACCATAGAGAGGGCCGACCCCTCTCCTCCTCTCCTCCTTTATATACTGAGGCTAGGGGCACCCCATGACACACAAGTTGATCTGTTGATCTCTCCCAGCCTTGTGCGGTGCCCCCCTCCACCATATTCCACCTTGGTCCTATCGTAGCGGTGCTTAGGCAAAGCCCTGCGTCGATAGCAACATCATCACCGTCATCACGCCGTTGTGCTAACGGAACTCTCCCATGAAGCTCTGCTGGATCAGAGTTAACTGGACGTCATCAAGCTGAACATGTGCTGAACTCGTAGGTGCCGCATGTTCGGTACTTGGATTGGTCGGATCGTGAAGACGTACGACTACATCAACCGCGTTGTGCTAACACTTCCGCTTACGGTCTATGAGGGTACGTGGACAACACTCTCCCCTCTTGTTGCTATGCATCACCATGATCTTGCGTGTGCGTAGGATTTTTTTTTTCAAATTACTACGTTCCCCAACAGTGGCATCCGAGCCTGGTTTTATGCGTAGATGTTATATGCACGGGTAGAACACAAGTGAGTTGTGCGCGATACAAGTCATACTGCTTACCAGCATGTCATACTTTGGTTTGATGGTATTGTTGGATGAAGCGGCCCGGACCGACAATACGCGTACGCTTACGCAAGACTGGTTCTACCGACGTGCTTTGCACATAGGTGGCTGGCGGGTGTCAGTTTCTCCAACTTTAGTTGAACCGAGTGTGGCTACACCCGGTCCTTGAGAAGGTTAAAACAACACTAACTTGATGAACTATCATTGTGGTTTTGATGCGTAGGTAAGAACGGTTCTTGCTCAGCCCGTAGCAGCCACGTAAAACTTGCAACAACAAAGTAGAGGACATCTAACTTGTTTTTGCAGGGCATGTTGTGATGTGATATGGTCAAGACATGATGCTAAATTTTATTGTGTGAGATGATCATGATTTGTAACAGAGTTATCGGCAACTGGCAGGAGCCATATGGTTGTCGCTTTATTGTATGCAATGCAATCGCCTTGTAATTGCTTTACTTTATCACTAAGCGGTAGCGATAGTCGTAGAAGCAATAGTTGGCGAGACGACAATTATGCTACGATGGAGATCAAGGTGTCGCGCCGGTGATGATGGTGATCATGACGATGCTTCGGAGATGGAGATCAGAAGCACAAGATGATGATGGCCATATCATATCACTTATATTGATTGCATGTGATGTTTATCCTTTATGCATCTTATTTTGCTTTGCTTGACGGTAGCATTATAAGATGATCTCTCACTAAATTTCAAGGTAAAAGTGTTCTCCCTGAGTATGCATCGTTGCAAAGTTCGTCATGCCGAGACACCACGTGATGATCGGGTGTGATAAGCTCAACGTTCATCTACAATGGGTGCAGGCCAGTTTTGCACACGCAGAATACTCAGGTTAAACTTGATGAGCCTAGCATATGCAGATATGGCCTCGGAACACTGGAGACCGAAAGGTCGTGCGTGAATCATATAGTAGATATGATCAACATAGTGATGTTCACCATTCAAAACTACTCCATGTCACGTGATGATCGGACATGGTTTAGTTGATTTGGATCACATGATCACTTAGATAATTAGAGGGATGTCTATCTAAGTGGGAGTTCTTAAGTAATATGATTAATTGAACTTTAATTTATCATGAACTTAGTCCTGATAGTATTTTGCAAATAATGTTGTAGATCAATAGCTCACGTTGTTGCTTCCCTATGTTTTATATGTGTTCCAAGAGAAAACTAAGTTGAAAGATGATAGTAGCAATGATGCGGACTGGGTCCGTGATCTGAGGATTATCCTCATTGCTGCATAGAAGAATTATGTCCTTGATGCACCACTAGGGACAGACCTATTGCAGGAGCAGATGCAGATGTTATGAACGTTTGGTTAATATGAAGACTAATTGATAGTTTAGTGCACCATGCTTAACGGCTTATAATCGGGACTTCAAAGACGTTTTGAACGTCATGGGCCATATGAGATGTTCCAGGAGTTGAAGTTAATATTTTAAGCAAATACCCGAGTTGAGAGATATGAAGTCTCCAACAAGTTCTATAGCTAAAAGATGGAGGAGAATATCTCAAGCAATGAGCATGTGCTCAGATTTTCTGGGTACTACAACCACTTGAATCAAGTGGGAGTTAATCTTCCAGATAAGATGGTGATTGACAGAGTTCTCTAGTCACCGTCACCAAGTTACTGGAACTTCGTGATGAACTATAGAATGCAAGGGATGAAGAAAACGATTCCCAAGCTCTTCGTAATGTTGAAATCGACGAAGGTAGAAATCAAGAAAGAGCATCAAGTGTTGATGATTGACAAGACCACTAGTTTCAAGAAAAGGGCAAAGGGAAAGAAAGGAAACGTCATGTAGAATGGCAAGCAAGTTGTCACTTTCGTGAAGAAGCCCAAAGCTAGACTAAAGCTTGAAACTGAGTGCTTCTACTGCAAAGGAAATGGTCACTGGAAGCGGAAATGCCCTGAATATTTGGTGGATAAGTAGGATGGCAAAGTGAACAAGGGTATATTTGATATACAGGTTATTGATGTGTACCTTACTAGTGTTTATAGTAGCCCCTGGGTATTTGATACTTGTTCGGTTGCTATAAATTAGTAACTCAAAAAAGGAGTTACAGAATAAACAGAGACTAGTTGAGGGTGAAGTGATGATGTGTGTTGGAAGTGGTTCCAAGATTGATATGATCATCATCACACACTCCCTATACTTTCGGGATTAGTGTTAAAGCTGAATAAATGTTATTTGGTGTTTGCGTTGAGCATGAATATTATTTGATCATGTTTATTGCAATACGATTATTCATTTAAAGTCAGAGAATAATTGTTGTTCTGTTTACATGAATAAAACCTTTGATGGTCATACACCCAATGAAAATAGTTTGTTGGATCTAGATCGTAGTGATACACATATTCATAATATTGATGCCAAAAGATGCAAAGTTGATAATAATAGTGCAACCTATTTGTGGCACTGCCGTTTGGGTCATATCGGTGTAAAGCGCATGAAGAAACTCCATAAAGATTGATTTTTGGAATCACTTGGTTATGAATCATTTGATGCTTGTGAACCGTGCCTTTTGGGCAAGATGACTAAAACTCCATTCTTTGGAACAATGGAACAAGCTACTGACTTGTTGGAAATAATACATACCGATGTATGCGGTCCAATGAGTGTTGATGCTCATCGCGGGTATCGTTATTTCCTGACCTTCACAGATGATTTGAGCAGATATGAGTATATCTACTTAATGAAGCACAAGTCTGAAACACTTGAAAAGTTCAAAGAATTTTAGAGTGAAGTGGATAATCATCATAACAAGAAAATAAAGTTTCTACAATCTGATCATAGAGGAGAATATTTGAGTTACGAGTTTGGCCTTCATTTAAAAGAATGTGGAATAGTTTCACAGCTCATGCCACATGGAATACCACAACGTAATGGTGTGTCCGAACATCGTAACCGCACTTTATTGGATATAGCGCGATCTATGATTTATCTTACCGATTTACCACTATCATTTTGGGGTTATGCATTAGAGACAGCTGCATTCACTTCAAATAGGGCACCATCAAAATCTGTTGAGACAACGCCTTATGAACTCTGGTTTGGCAAGAAACCAAAGTTGTCATTTCTTAAAGTTTGGGGCTGCGATGCTTATGTGAAAAAGTTTCAACCTGATAAGCTTGAACCCAAATTAGAAAAGTGCGTCTTCATAGAATACCCAAAGGAAACTGTTGGGTACACCTTCTATCACAGATCCGAAGGCAAGATATTCGTTGCTAAGATGAATCCTTTCTAGAGAAGGAGTTTCTCTCGAAAGAAGTGAGTGGGAGGAAAGTAGAGCTTCATAAGGTAATTGTACCTTCTCCCAAACTAGAAATTAGTTCATCACGAAAATTAGTTCCAGTGATTCCTACATCAATTAGTGAGGAATCTAATGATGTTGATCATGAAACTTCAGATCAAGTTACTATAGAACCTCGTAGGTCTTCCAGAGTATGGTCCACACCAGAGTGGTATGGTAATCCTATTCTAGAAGTCATGTTACTAGACCATGATGAACCTACGAACTATGAGGAAGCGATGATGAGCCCAGATTCCGCGAAATGGCTTGAAAGCCATGAAATCTGAGATGGGATCCATGTATAAGAACAAAGTGTAGACTTTGGTGGACTTGCCCGATGATCAGCAAGCCATAGAAAATAAATGGATCTTCAAGAGGAAGACAGACGCTGATAGTAGTGTTACTATCTACAAAGCTCGACTTGTCGCAAAAGGTTTTTCAACAAGTTCAAGGTGTTGAATACGATGAGATTTTCACTCGTATCGATGCTTATGTTTATCCGAATCATGTTAGCAATTGCCACATTTTATGAAATCTGGCAAAATGGATGTCAAAACTGCATTCCTTAATGGATTTATTAAAGAAGAGTTGTATATGATGCAATCAGAAGGTTTTGTCAATCCGAAAGGTGCTAACAAAATGTGCAAGCTCCAGCGATCCATCTATGGGCTGGTGCAAGCATCTCAGAGTTGGAATATACACTTTGATGAGTTGATCAAAGCATATGATTTTATACAGACTTTTGGAGAAGCCTGTATTTACAAGAAAGTTAGTGGGAGCTCTGTAGCATTTCTAAAACTATATGTAGATGACATATTGTTGATTGGAAATGATATAGAAATTCTGGATAGCATAAAAGGATACTTGAATAAGAGTTTTTCAAAGAAAGACCTTGGTGAAGCTGCTTAAACATTGAGCATCAAGATCTATAGAGATAGATCAAGATGCTTGATAAGATTTTTCAATGAGTACATACCTTGATTAGATTTTGAAGTAGTTCAAAATGGAATAGTCAAAGAAGGAGTTCTTGCCTGTGTTGCAAGGTGTGAAGTTGAGTAAGACTCAAAACCCGACCATGGTAGAAAATAGAAAAAGAATGAAAAGTCATTCCCTATGCCTCAGTCATAGGTTCTATAAAGTATGCTATGCTGTGTACTAGACCTATTGTATATCTTGCTCTGAGTTTGGCAAGGGAGTACAATTTTGATCTAAGAGTAGATCACTGGACAACGGTCAAGAATATCCTTAGTGAAGACTAAGGAAATATTTCTCGATTATGGAGGTGATAAAAGAGCCCGTCGTAAAGAGTTACATCGGTGCAAGCTTTTACACCGATCCAGATGACTCTAAGTCTCAAACTGGATACATATTGAAAGTGGGAGCAATTAGCAAGAGTAGCTCCATGCAGAGCATTGTAGACATAGAATATTTGCAAAATACATACGGCTCTGAATGTGACAGACCCGTTGACTAAACTTCTCTCACAAGCAAAACATGATCATACCTTAGTACTCTTTGGGTGTTAATCACATAGCGATGTGAACTATATTATTGACTCTAGTAAACCCTTTGGGTGTTGATCACATGATGATGTGAACTATGGGTATTAATCACATACAAATGTGAATATTGGTGTTAAATCACATGGTGATGTGAACTAGATTATTGACTCTAGTGCAAGTGGGAGACTGAAGGAAATATGCCCTAGAGGCAATAATAAATTTATTATTTATTTCCTTATTTCATGATAAATGTTTATTATTCATGCTAGAATTGTATTAACCTGAAACTTAGTACATGTGTGAATACATAGACAAACATAATGTCACTAGTATGCCTCTACTTGACTAGCTCGTTGAATCAAAGATGGTTAAGTTTCCTAGCCATAGACATGAGTTGTCATTTGATTAACGTGATCACATCATTAGAGAATGATGTGATTGACTTGACCCATTCCGTTAGCTTAGCACTTGATCGTTTAGTATGTTGCTATTGCTTTCTTCATGACATATACATGTTCCTATGACTATGAGATTATGCAACTCCCGTTTACCAGAGGAACACTTTTTGTGCAACCAAACGTTGCAACGTAACTGGGTGATTCTAAAGGTGCTCTACAGGTGTCTCCGAAGGTACTTGTTAAGTTGGCGTATTTCGAGATTATGATTTGTCACTCCGATTGTGGAGAGGTATCTCTGGGCCCTCTCGATAATGCACATCACTATAAGCCTTGCAATCAATGTGACTAATGAGTTAGTTGCACGATGATGCATTACATAACGAGTAAATAGACTTGCCGGTAACGAGATTGAACTAGGTATTGAGATACCGACGATCGAATCTCGGGCAAGTAATATACCGATGACAAAGGGAACGACGTATGTTGTTATGCAGTTTGACCGATAAAGATATTCGTAGAATATGTGGGAGCCAATATGAGCATCCAGGTTTCGCTATTGGTTATTGACCGGAGACGTGTCTCGGTCATGTATATATAGTTGTCGAACCCGTAGGGTCCGCACGCTTAACGTTCGGTGACGATTCATATTATGAGTTATGTGTTTTGATGTACCGAAGGTAGTTCTGAGTCCCGTATGAGATCGGGGACATGACGAGGAGTCTCCAAATGGTTGAGACGTAAAGATCGATATATTGGACGACTATATTCGGACATCGGAAAGGTTTCGAGTGATTCGGGTATTTATCGGAGTACTGAAGAGTTACGAGAATTCGCCGGGGAGTATATGGGCCTTATTAGGCTTTAAGGAAAAGAGGGAGAGGCAGGCCGCGCGCCCCCCAATGCCTAGTCCGAATTGGACTAAGGGGAAGGGCTGCGCCCCCTCCTTCCTTCTCTTCTCTTTTCCCTTCCCTTGACTCCTACTCCTACTACATGGAAGGGGGTAATCCTACTCCCGGTGGGAGTAGGACTCCCCAGGGTGCACCATAGAGAGGGCCGGTGAGGGACTCCTGGATTAGGGGGTGTCCGGATGGTCGGACTATGACCTTTGGCCGGACTACCAGACTATGAAGATACAAGATTGAGGACTCCGTCCCGTGTCCGGATGGGACTTTCCTTTGCGTGGAAGGCAAGCTTGGCGATACGATATGAAGATCTCCTCCCATTGTAACCGACTCTGTGTAACCCTAGCCCTCTTCGGTGTCTATATAAACCGGAGAGTTTTAGTCCGTAGGACGAACAACAATCATACCATAGGCTAGCTTCTAGGGTTTAGCCTCTCTGATCTCGTGGTAGATCCACTCTTGTAATACCCATATCATCAATATTAATCAAGCAGGAGTAGGGTTTTACCTCCATCGAGAGGGCCCGAACCTGGGTAAAAACATCGTGTCCCTTGTCTCCTGTTACCATCCGCCTAGACGCACAGTTCGGGACCCCCTACCCGAGATCCGCCGGTTTTGACACGGACATTGGTGCTTTCATTGAGAGTTCCTCTGTGTCGTCACCGTCAGGAAGGATGCCGCACCCCATCTTTAAAGACGACGCTGTTGCTAAAGGAGCTTTGGCTGTCGGCCAAACCCTCCGGCTAGGCAGCTTTTTGATGACCGCCTGTTCGGCGGCCGCGCCGACGATGACCTATCGGGCCATCGAAAGCAATCTTCACATCAGCTCAGAACTCGCCGAGCAATTAGATCCGACGGAGCTCTCTTCCCTGGATGAGCTCCTGGATCACATTGCCGCCCTGGGAGTCGCTACAGATTACGGCCAGATTGGGCTTAAACCCGATCAGAGAGAGATCGACTCTCCCCAGGTCACCCACCACGTTGAAGTGGTGGAAGAACAATGCGGTGCATCTTCGCCCGCTCTAAGGACCAGATGTGTCTGGATTCCCGACCCCTCTAAGCCGGATACCCGCGGAGGGGAGGATGTTGCCCAAGTCCTAAACCCAAAGTCAGGCAGCAGGCCTGATTCATTGAATAATGTCCAAGAAAGCAAGCTTCCGAATTCGGAAACTTCTTGGCCCCTGAATCTTTTATCGGGCAAGGTTCCGGATTTAAATCCACCCGCCCACCCAACTATAAGGGATTTATCCCAAATACGGCAAGTGCCCGTGGAAACAGTACACCACTATTGGGCCAGATTCCTCTTGGTTATGAACAGGATAAAGGAATGCCGTGAGAAAGAAGCAATTTCATTCTGCTATAACAACTACATGGACATCAGAATCCTCAACGCCATAAGTCGCCGCGAAATTACACGCTTCCCCGACTTGACATCCATAGTACGAAAGTACTATGCGATAGAAAGCGTTCGGAAAACCGAAGATAAATTCTGGGACAATCCGGCCCTGAATACAACAAGAGTCCGAAACAAAAGGGCGCATTATGGCTAGGCACCTGAGCCAAACTTCAAAAAACAAAAACCCTCTATAGGGTATGGGACCGTACTGGAGGGATGGCTCAATGGACCCTGTAAAATTCACAGTTCAGGGGAAGTCACACCAACTCACAGCCTTAGAGCATGTTGGATACTCTGGCAGGTGGCCAGAAGTGGCGAGGAGCTTCTATCTCCAGAATCCGAAGAACACCACCCCAGAAACGCCAGTACGGTGTCGACAGTCTTCGAGACCTTCGCATCAAACAATGCGAGGAAACGAACCCTCCGCAACCTTACCGAAGTCTACCAAGTAGCAACAATAAACCCATGGAGTGACACGGCTATTACTTTTAATGCCAGTGACGAACCTAAATTCCGGAAAGCCCGAGCACCAACCGCATTGGTCCTCAGTCCGATAGTGGACGACTTCTGACTTACAAAGGTACTCATGGACGGCGGCAGCGGACTTAACCTCATCTACGAGGAAACCCTGCGAAAAATGGAAATAGACTGGAGCCGCATTGAGCGCAGCAACATAACCTTCAGAGGAATAATACCAAGCCGGGAAGCATGCTGTTCAGGGAAAATCACACTGGATGTGGTGTTCGGCACGCCAGATAATTATAGATCCTAGGAAGTCACATTTCAAGTGGCCCCGTTCAGCAGCGGATACCACGGTCTGCTAGGGCGAGAAGCATTTACAATTTTTCAAGCCATAACCCATTATGGGTACATGAAGCTCAAAATGCGCGGACCCAACGGAATCATCACTCTTGCAAGTGATCCGGACATAGCGCTCCGTGCCGAAAACAAGACAGCCGCACTGGCCCTGGAGGCATTATCCGAAGCCCTAGCGGCCGAGGAACTAACTGCATTGCGCTCCACGGTGGACAGGGACAATGTGATACTAGATAAGAGATCCAAGTCCACCTCTTTCAAACCAGCGGACGAAATAGTCAAATTCGAAGTCCATCTAACGGACCCCACAAAAATGGCGTCCATCGGGGCACAACTAAAACCCGATGTAGACGCCGCACTCAGAGAATTCCTGCGAGCCTGGCACCCTTCAGACATGCCAGGAATCCCACGCAGGCTGGCTGAGCACAGCCTGAACATCCTAAAAGGGTTTAAGCCCGTTAAGCAGACTCTACGGCGTTTCTCCGAACCCAAGAGACAAGCCATGGGAGAAGAGCTAGCAAAACTACTGGAAGCCGGATTCATCAGAGATATAAAACATCCGGACTGGCTAGCAAACCTGGTATTGGTACCAAAGAAGGACAAATCCTGGCGCCTATGTGTCGATTTCAAAGACCTAAATAAGGCCTGCCCAAAGGATCCTTTCCCACTCCCCCGAATTGATCAAATCATCGATGCCACCGCAGGACACGACTCATTGTGTTTCCTTGATGCATAATCTGGCTACGACCAAATCATGATGGCAGAGTCAGACGAAGCCGCAATGGCATTCATCACCCCATACGGCCCATTCTGCTTCAACACGATGCCCTTCAGGCTCAAAAACACCGGCGCAACATATCAGCGCATGATTCAGACATGTCTGGCCAACCAGATCGGCAAAACAGTTGAAGCATACGTAGATGACGTGGTCGTCAAAACCAAACACGTTGATACTCCAATAGACGACTTGAGGCTCACATTCGTCAATCTCCGAACATACGATATTAAGCTCAACCCGGAAAAATGCATTTTCGGCGTACCAGCCGGAAAGCTCTTGGGCTTCATCGTATCCGGTAGAGGAATTGAAGCAAACCCAGCCAAGATCCGAGCTCTGTCACAATTGGATACCCCAATTGTGTGGCGGCTTTAAGCCGCTTTATCTCCCGCTTAGGAGAAAAGGCATTACCCCTCTATCGCCTCCTGCGGCGCACCAAACACTTCGAGTGGACGGATGCCGCCACGGCTGGACTCGAAGAAATAAAAGCCATACTGGCAACAATTCCGGTCCTGGCCGCGCCCAACATGGGCAAACCAATGCTATTATACATCGTGGCAACCCATCAAGTTGTAAGCGCGGTGCTCGTCGTCGAATGAGAAACGGACGGACACAAGTTCCCTCTCCAAAAACCAATTTGCTACGTGTCCACTGTCCTAACTCCATGCAAGTCATGGTACCCGCATTATCAAAAGATAGCATACGCGGTGTTCATGGCATCCCGGAAGCTGCGACACTATTTTCAAGAGTGTTCAATAACAGTGGCATCCGAAGTACCTCTTAATGATATTATAAACAACCGCAACGCAACGGGCCGGATTGCCAAATGGGCCATCGAGCTCCTCCCGTTTGACATAACTTACAAGCCAAGGCGGGCTATTAAGTCGCAGGTTTTGGCCGACTTCATCGCCGATTGGACCGAAGCCGAGCTCCCTAAAGAGTACGGCGCATACTCCAACTGGATCATGCACGACGGCTCCAAAATGTTGGCTGGTGTAAGTGCATCTAGTGCCACCCCTAGTTGGTTTTGGAGTATTGACGACAAAGTTGGTTGAGGGACTAATGCGTTTGTGAGAATTGCAGGATAACACAGGTAGTGTCCCTCATTGATTCAGTTTACCTACCGGAGATGACCCCTAAAAATGTATGAAGACATTGAAGACAATGGTGGTATGAGAAGATATTCATATTGAAGACTATGACATGAGAAGACATTGCGTGAAGACTATGGAGCGTGAAGACTGTGTGGTTTCGTTGCTTCATTTTTCTTCTTTGTTGAATCATAGGAACCACCGTACTGTTAAGTGGGGTCCAAGTGAACTAAGTCAGAGTGACTGAAGTGATGCTCAACCCAAATCCTATGTCTTCGAGTGAAGATAATGAGAGCAAATCTTATCCAGAGTTGGATGAGTCAGCTTTGCTTGTAGTCCACGTAAAGTTGCCGCGTGTGTTTAAAATCTGACCGTTGGAACACGTGTCAGTTCCTTAGTGACCCAGGGTCATTTCGGACAAATCAGGTCGGGTTGCTTTGTGGCTATAAATAGCCCACCCCCTACACCATAAATTGGTGGCTTCTCAGAGTTAGTATACGACTTCTGTCGTTTGAGAGCAACCCACCTCGAAGCATTTGAGAGAGAGAAATCCTTGCGAGGACAAAGACCAAACACCCAGAGCCAAAGAGGGTTAGGCATCACTGAAGTCTTTCTGTCTGTGTGACCTGAAGACTTATTACACTTGAGGATTGTGCATCCTCCAGCCGGTTAGGCGTCGCGTTCTGAGCATCCAAGAGTCATTGTGGATTGCCGGGTGAATGAAGTCTGCGAAGGTTCGGAAGTCTACCTTGAAGACTTACCAGAGTGATTGGGCGAGGACTAAGTGTCCTTAGCTCAAGGGGAATAAGGTGAAGACACGGTCTTCTGAGTTGAATCTCAGCCTCCCTAACCAGACGTCCAGTTGTCACAGCAACTGGAACTGGTCCAACAAATCCTGTGTCTTCAACAAGTGACTGGTTCTATCTCTTCCCTCCTTTACTTGAGTTTGTCTTTGTGAAGTCATTGCTTATCTGTCTTATCTGATTGACTTCATTGCTTGACTACTACTGTTGATTGGCATCATACTATCTTCCATCCTGATCCTACTACCTAGCTGCTATTAGTCTTCATACGTTAACGCTATTGCATACTTGACTATGGCTTGCTTGTTGTAGTTTATCTTCCGCTGCATATCAATTAGGTTATTTCTATTGTTTGTCTTCGAAACTTCCACGTTTTGAAGACTTTGATAAAAATCGCCTATTCACCCCCCTCTAGTCGATAACTAGCACTTTCAATTGGTATCAGAGCAAGGTACTCCCTTGTTCTGTGTGATTCGGTTTAACCACCTGGAGTTTAGCTTTGTCGACTGCAGGGATAATCAAAGTCTCCGCTACTTGCCCCGTGTTCGATGGAACAGAATATCCCTACTGAAAGAATAAGATGCGCATGCATCTTGAAGCCATTGACGTCGACCTCTGGTATGTCATCAAGAATGGCGTTCCCAAAACTGGTGAAGGTGTCACCCCTACTGATGTCAAGAAGTTCATTCAACTGGACTCGACTACAAAGAACATCATCTGTGGTCATCTGACCAAAGGACAGTATGGCCGTGTGAGTGCTCTGGAAACGTCAAAGCTAGTCTGGGACTGGCTGTCCAAGGTCAATGAAGGCGTCTCTACACACAGAGACCATAGGATCAGTGTTCTTCGCAATCTCTTCAATCGCTTCAAGAGAAACGACAATAAAAATGTCTAGCTCACGTTTGATCGCCTCACCGACATCACAAATGAGCTTCAGGCTCTCGGCGCCACTGAGATCGCCAAGCATGAAATTGTCAAGACACTGTTGAGATCACTTGACACCTCCTTTGACACCCTTGCCCTCATGATACAAGAACGTCCTGACTTCAAGACACTCGATCCGTCTGACATACTTGAGAGGCTCAACACACATGAGTTCTCGCTTTCTGAGAAAAGAGATATCTATGGCCCCAACTATGGACGAACTCGTGCTTTGAAGGCAAAAGTTGTTTCCTCATCTGAAGAAGAAGAATCTGACTGCGGTTCTGACGATCCTGAAGACATTGGAAGGGAGCTTGCTATGCTTGTGAAGAAGTTCCAAAAATTCACCAAGAAGAAGGGCTTCAGAAAGTCTTCACGATCCAGTTCAAGAAATGATGAAGCTTCCACTCAAGACAACAAGAAGAGAACATGTCACAAGTGTAAGAAGCCTGGGCACTACATCTCTGAGTGTCCTCAGTGGGACAAGAAGAAGAAGAAGACGAAGAAGAGCAAGGAATATGACTCCGATGACAACAAGAAGAAGAAATCTTCGAAGTTTTCTTCCAAGTCCTCATCAAGGTCTTCATCTCACAAGAAGAGCTCATCTGGCAAGGCTCGTGCTTTTGTTGGCAAGGAAATGGATTTAGAGGAGGAGTCTACTTCTGGGGAGGCAGAGGTGGAATCTGAAGCTGAGTCCGACTCTGGTGTTGCAAGTCTGGCTCTGGCCACAGCCTATGTTGCAAAGTCCATCTTCAACACTGAAGACAATGACTCCCACACCAACGCTAATGATGACAAGGACGATCCTGCTCCCACCTACTGCTTCATGGCACGCGGTGCCAAGGGCATGTCACCAAAAGCTTCAGAATGGATTATTGACAGCGGATGCACTAATCATATGACTGGTGATCGAAGTCTTCTCATGGACTCAACCTTACGTCCATCCGACAAGAGTCAAATCACATTTGCTGACACTGGTAAAGGCAAGGTATTGGGTCTAGGTAGAGTTGCAATCTCAAAGGATCAACACATGGATAAAGTTATGCTTGTTGAATCCCTTGGATTCAACTTAATGTCTGTCTCAATGCTTTGTGAATTAAACATGATTGTGATATTTGGAAAATATCGTTGCCTTGTACTAATGGAATCTAACAAGTCTCTAGTCTTTGAAGGGTATAGGAAAGGTGATCTATACATGGTAGATTTCTCAGCAGGTCCACAACTTGTCGTATGTCTTCTTGCAAAAGCTTCAGACTGCTGGCTCTGGCATCAAAGGCTGGGGCACGCTGGCATGAGGAACTTGCACACTCTCGTCAAGAAGAAGCATGTCATAGGCATCGAAGGTGTCAAGTTCAAGAAAGATCATTTGTGTGGTGCTTGCGAAGCTGGGAAGACGACAAGGGCCAAGCACCCCTCGAAGACAATCATGACAACATCTCAACCCTTTGAGCTGCTACACATGGACTTATTTGGACCTACTCACTACTCCACCCTCACAACAACGGCGTGTCTCTATGGCTTCGTCATTGTTGATGACTACTCAAGATATACATGGGTACACATAATTCTCTACAAGACTGAAGTACAAGATGTCTTCAGACGATTCGCCAATCGAGCAATGAACAATTATGGCGTCAAGATCAAGCATATCATAAGTGATAACGGCACTGAATTCAAGAACACCGGCCTTGATCTTTATCTAGATACAATGGGAATCACTCATGAATTTTCTGCTCCTTACACACCTCATCAAAATGGCATTGTTGAGCGCAAGAACAGAACCCTCATTGAGATGGCTCGAACAATGCTCGACGAGTACAAGACACCAAGAAAGTTTTGGCCTGAAGCAATTGATACTGCATGTCACATCATCAACCGTGTTTACATCCACAAGCTTCTGGGCAAAACATCCTATGAGCTCCTTACTAGCAAGAAGCCAAATGTCAGTTACTTCAGAGTCTTTGGTGCTAGGTGTTGGATCAAGGATCCCCATCACAAGTCAAAATTTGAACCCAAAGCTCACAAAGGCTTCATGCTTGGCTATGGAAAGGATTCGCACTCCTACAGAGTATTCAACCTCTTTCACTACAAAATCGTTGAAACAGTGGATGTGCGATTTGATGAAACCAATGGTTCACAACGAGAGCTCCTGCCAAGCACACTAGATGAAGCTCCTTCCAGTGAATCAATCAGACTGATGGGAACTGGTGAAATCATGCCTTCTGAAGCACAGCCTGAAGAGGAACTTATCATCTCTGCACCAAATCAACCTGAAGACAATGCTCAGACCAAAGACATCCTCCCAATGATGACAATGATCAGCAAGAGCAAAGTCTTCGTCCTGTACATCCTCGAGTTGCAAATGAAGTGCAAATCGAGAAGATAATTGATAGCATCAATGTGCCAGGTCCGCTTACTCGCTCAAGAGCAACACATTTAGCAAACTTCTGTGGGCACTTTTCATTTGTGTCAATATCAGAACCCAAGAAAGTTGCTGAAGCTTTTATGGAACCTGAATGGATTCAAGCCATGCAAGAAGAACTTCAACAGTTCAAGCTGAATAATGTTTGGGAACTTGTCAAGCGACCTGACCCTCACAAGCATAACATTATTGGAACGAAATGGATATATCGAAACAAGCAAGATGAGCATGGTCAAGTCGTCAGAAACAAAGCACGTCTTGTGGCTCAAGGATATACTCAAGTTGAAGGAATTGACTTCGATGAAACATTTTCTCCTGTTGCTAGGCTTGAAGCCATTCGCATACTGCTAGCCTATGCTAATCATCACAACATCTTGCTATATCAAATGGATGTGAAGAGTGCATTTCTCAATGGCAAGATTGAAGAAGTATATGTCGCTCAATCACCTGGCTTTGAAGATCCAAAACATCCTGATATGGTGTACAAGCTAAACAAAGCACTGTATGGCCTCAAACAAGCTCCTCGCGCATGGTATGATACGATCAAAGACTTCCTGAAGAGCAAAGGATTCAAACCAGGATCCCTCGATCCCACACTCTTCACGAAGACATATGTTTGTGTGCCAAATATATGTGGATGACATTATCTTCGGCTACACCAACCAGAAGTATAGTGATGAGTTTGGATACATGATGCAAGAGCAATATCAGATGTCCATGATGGGAGAACTGAAGTTCTTCCTTCGTCTTCAAATTCGTCAGCAAAACAATGGCATCTTCATATCTCAAGAAAAGTACCTCAAATATTGTCTGAAGAAGTTTGGAATGGAAGACTGCAAAGGTTATACGACGCCAATGCTAGCCAAACACCACCTTGGTCCCGACGACAATGGTAAAGAGTTCGATCAAAAGGTATACCGCTCCATGATTGGTTCTTTACTTTATCTATGTGCATCTAGGCCAGATATTATGCTTAGTGTTTGCATGTGTGCTCGATTCCAAGCGGCACCAAAGGAATCGCATCACTTAGCTGTGAAGCGAATTCTTCGATATTTGGCTTACACCCCAACACTCGGATTATGGTATCCAAAGGGCTCAAGGTTTGATCTAGTTGGATTCTCGGATGCTGATTATGCTGGTGACAAGGTGGATCGCAAGTCAACATCAGGAACATGTCACTTTCTGGGACGATCACTTGTCTGTTGGTCTTCAAAGAAGCAGAACTGTGTATCACCCTCAACTGCTGAATCTGAATACATTGTTGCTAGATCCTGTTGTGCTCAGCTTCTATGGATGAAGCAAACTCTCAAGGACTATGGCATCAACCTGAAACAAGTACCTCTCTTCTGCGACAACGAAAGTGCCATCAAGATAGCCAACAATCTAGTTCAGCACTCAAAGACAAAGCACATTGAAATTCGTCATCATTTTCTCAGAGATCATGTCATGAAGAAAGATATTGACATCATTCACATCAACACAGAAGAACAACTGGCAGATATCTTTACAAAGCCCTTGGATGAGAAAAGGTTTTGCAAGTTACGGTGTGAGCTAAATATCTTGGAATCCTCTAATGTCCTATGATCAGGCACACATCCTAACACTTATGCATGTTGATGACTTAGATGTGCAACACACAAAGTAAGGTATATCTTCAATCAATGAAGACTT
Organism: Triticum dicoccoides; assembly: GCF_002162155.2. Taxonomy (NCBI): domain Eukaryota; kingdom Viridiplantae; phylum Streptophyta; class Magnoliopsida; order Poales; family Poaceae; genus Triticum; species Triticum dicoccoides. The sequence goes on from NC_041381.1 coordinate 615,556,295, forward strand.
ACACTCTGAGTGTGAATACATTAACATGGAATTTGACTTCGGAGCGCCACGATAATTGTGCGCCGTGTCTGGGTCTAATACTTCCTATACGGTGGGTAACGCCACCATCAAATTTCTTTGTTTGAAGTGTTTCACTCATGGCGTTACTTTTGCAAAGACTTCTCATTTGGTTTGTCTTCAGTTTCAATTTATCTTCATGATTTTCTGCGCTATGATGATTTGATTGCATATATATATATATATATATATATATATATATATATATATATATATATATACACTAGCGTTCTGTCCTCTACAGCATTCACTTATAGCTATGTCTTCAAGTTGAATCTTTTGAACTAAGTGAATGTGATCGGACCCTAACCCCTCTATGCTTTCTATCTCAAACTCTATCTGTCCAAATCATATGCATTCTGTTGAAACTGTCGAATGTCTTCTCTGCGTCCTAGTCAGCAGAAGACATAGAGACAAACATCAAGTCCTATTTAAATGATTCATCTTTATTGTCGATATCCGGAGAAGCCGGAACGAACATCCGACAAACTTGGTGGGCGTGGGAACGTGGGACAACTCTAAGTATGTTGCATGCTTGCCACTTGTCCCACGAATGTGAACAGACAGGGGCACCTGCGTAATTGCGCTGTGCCGCACACCTACTTATAAATACGTGTCCCCTGCGGTCAAGAAAACCTTCTTCCACCTCTCCACCTCGTCAAAACCCTAGCGCCACCGCTAGCTCTTGACGACGCCGGCGACGAAGCGCTTAGCTGCCGCGACTTCTCCGACGCCGTCCTCACGCCGGCGCAGACATCGTCCTCTCCGCCGTTGCCGTAGGTGTCCTCTGTCGCCAAGTTAGGGCATGGTGGGCTGAATTGCTCGGTGTCCTATTCATCCCTTCTAGTAGTTCTTCGTGCGGTAATTATAACTATATTTTTACCACCTTTTTGATCTTCATAGATTCATACTATTTACCGAAAGTGGTTTCTACCTACTCAATGTTAGATCTAGTCTGTCTGCATCTCATTATGCCTAGTCTATTCACTTAGATTTCCTATCTAGTTTGATTCCTCACTTGTACTTATTCACGGATTGGTACAAATCTGGAACCAACTCACCTCATATAAGTGAATGTCTTCGCATCATGAGGTCAATGTCTTCAAACTAATTTATCTTCAAAATCTTCTGAGAATGCATATGACCTCTTCCCCTTCCCTCGCATCTCTAATGCTGTCACAGGTACATGTCCATGGGAGAATCCCTAGGTTCTCATAGTCTGCATTCATTTGCAGAATTCTTACAGCAACACATTGATTCTCCTGAAGCCAGTTCCTGTCTGACCAGCAAGCGGAAGTCTTTAAAGCCTTTGAACATATTGAAACCGTTCAGTTTAAAGTTCATGGCTACGGAGAAATCTGTCAGGAAGGGTGGCAGACAGCGTCGTGGGGGAACTTCAAAGGATCTGCCTGATGATCTGGCAGAAATGTATAAAACAGATCCTGAAGAAGATTACAATTAGCGCAAGACTCGAATCCAATGGATTTGACGCTATTGGGTTGAACAGTGGTACAAGTACAAGTTCGTCACCCAGGAGTACACAGAGAAAAATGCTATCAAGAGCCCTTGGGGTGATATTCTCTATCGGGGCCTTCCCCCCAAGAACAAAGTTGAAGCCATTGAGCAAGAATTCTATCCTTGCATGGTTCATGGACCACAGCCTGAAGAAGCCAACCCATCATCATTGCTCTGGTGTCGTGACGACAATCTCTTCAAGCGCAACTTCCAGTTTGCTAAGGCTTCGGCAAAGGAAAACAAGAAGTCAGGGGGATTAGACTTCAATCCTGGTCCCTCTGCTCCCTGTGATGATGGCACACGTGAAGCTGATGAAAACAGAATTGGCCCCTTTGCAAACCTTGATGGCCTCATCTCCTACATCTTGGTACAAGGTGCCAAAGTGGATCATTCTGACAATGAGGCTAATTCTGATGAAGCCCCAGCTCCTCCTCCAAGGCCGTAGAAGCCAAAGAAAATTAAGGCTTCATCATCGGCTGCACCTCCAAAAGCTTCTTGTGTGAAGCCACTGTCCACTGCACCTCCTAAAGCCAGTGTGCAGTCTGAAGATCAATCCCGCATATCCAAGAAGACGGAGAAGAAAAAGCAACTTATCAGGCATACTGATCAAGCCTTGACTCCTGCCGCCATTTTGCATGAAGAGCCCATTGATCTGTCAAGTGATGAAGATCTTGCTGATGATGCCCTTGAGCAACTGATAAAGAGCAAGGAAGAAGCAGAAATCTTCAACAACTTGCCTCTCTTTGACGTGGCCATCATCCATAACTTCATTGATGAGTGGTTCGACACCCCCAATCTAAGCTTTGAAGATTTGCAGCTTCCCATTGGCCTCAGCGTCTCTTTCAATGGCGCCATTGCTACTAAGCTAGCTCTTGCTCAACGCATTGTTGAGCTGAAGAACAAAATTGATTATGAGAAGGATCAATTCAAGAAGCATGTGGCAAAGCTCAGTGTTCAAGACGTCAGAAACTTCAAGGTCATGCTGCATGAGTTTAAAGAAGCTTTTCTGAAGAAGCGCCAAGAAGCTCAAGGCTCTCGTGAGCGCATGAAAAGTTTGGCTGATAAGCGTGTGCTTGCCTACAATGAGGCTGAGAAGCGCAAGTCACTTGGCCGTCCTGGCATTGACCCCAGGATGGCTGCAAAGAAAAAGAAGAAGCTTCCTGCTGACCAGCCTGCACCTTCAAGCCAAGAAGCCACTCGCATTATCTTCCCTAGCAGTATGACTGGCTCGAAGCCAAAGGTCACCACAACCGCTTCAGAACAGAAGAAGACGAGGGCTGCCAAGGCTGAAGCCGGAAAGAGGAAAAATACTGAAGCCTCTGATGCCGCCCCCTCCAAAAGAAGCGCCAGACCAAGAAGAGTCGGGCTGCTCCCACAGAGCCCCTTGTAGTTGAACCCATCTCAGTGGTTCGTCCTTCATCTGCATTCCAAGAACTTCGCATGACTGTTCATGAGCCTGCTTCCACAGAGGCTCCTGAAGCTGAAGATATACTAGCAGCTGAACCCATTGCTGCTGAAGACATTGGTCATCATGACATTGTTGAAGATGATGCAGTTCTTCCTCAGATCGAATATAATGTGGTATCATCGCCTGTTCGTACGAACATCGAAAACATCAGCATTGGTTGTCCTCTGACGCCAATTGCTCAGGATGCATCGTGGGCTGATCTCCCACAGCAACAAGACTCCCCCAGTACTCCCCAACAACAACAAACCACACCATCCGTCAAAGTTGAAGAGGATGAGGACCCGCCCACTCCATCTCCAAAGGCGTCGCCTGTACTAAAAAGGCTTCGCAAAGGACCAAAGCCTCAAGTCCCTCTTCCGAGCGTTCTAGAAGGAGAAGTGCACCGTCAACCTGTTGCATGTCAAGTGTTCTCTGAAGCCACTCCAACTGTGAATGTCTCTGTGTCTGAAGCACAAGCTGCTAAAGACAATCCGGCTGCATCAGCCGATGAGGAACGTCAAGAAGAACATGTCCAAACTCCCCCCATGCCTGAAGAAACAGTTCATGAAGTGAACATGTCTGTGCCTGACCCTCCAGCTCCTCAAGTGGAGGTTGAAAATCCTGAAGCTGCCACAACCAACACAAGTGAAGCCAATGACGTTGTCATGGCTGAAGCTAATGTGGAGCTTGAACCAACCAGTGTGCCTGAAGCTAATGAGGCCACTGCACCTGAAGCTAATGAGGCAACTGCTCCTGAAGCACCTGTTGGGCAGCCTGAAGCCTCAGTTGCTGCCATTGCTCCTGTTCCGCCACCATGGCCCTATACAATCGAGCAAGCATACGACCATGGCGAGCTAATCACAATAAGATGGCCCATTCTGGTCCCTCCGCCTAATGTCTTTGGTCCTCAATTTGACTATCACATTGAGCATAGGCCTCAGGTCCAGAAGCCCAAGCCAAGACTGCCAAGGTTTCCAGGTACTACAAACTCACCAGGGTCTTTCAATGCGAATGGCATCAAGAGCCACAACACATTCTTTGACAGCTCGAAGAACCCCTACACGAAGCCAAGAATATCATCAGATCGGTTCTGGAGTCATCAGCAGCGAAGCTATTACTCCTGTGTTCTGTATGATCAAGGGCGCATTTTCCCTCATATGCTGTCAGGACCCCGACTCAATGCCACATCGATCTAGCATGTAACACCTCATATCACTTTGCGGCCTCACGCACGGTATCCCCACGGGTGTCGCCTTACCTTTGCCCGGGACCGTTTGCGTCTTTTGGCACACGTATATGATAGTGTCGCTAGCATCCATATGATAAGGAGCCCGGGCTGACATGGCTAGTCGTAAACCCAAAGTGGCACAAACTTACAGGGACATGCATCCATGACCCAACATCGAATGTGTCGGTCATCAACGAGTGAATCCAGGCTCTAGCACTGGGCTAGTAGGACTCCGGTGAACCGGGCTGTAGCGGGCTAACAGGACTCCGGTATTCATCGCGTGACATTTCCCTGAAGGGACAGACACAGGAACGAAGAAGGACACATGCCAGCCAGCCTAAGTGTTCCGGAGCAGTAGCAAGCTACCACGGCTCAGTGGAAACACTAGGAGACATTTCCCGGTAAGAGAGGCTACTAAGGATAAACAACTAGATAGTCAGATCCCACACATACCAAGCATTTCAATAACATACACACAATATGCTCGATATGTGCAAATACAACATGGCATCACAACATGACTCTACAACTCAAGTATTTATTCAATAGGCTCCGAGGAGTGAGATATTACAAACATGGGTCTCATGACCCAACATTCAGAGCATACAAGTCAAAGCACAAGCGGAAGCTTAACATGTCTAAGTACAGACATCTACAAATGAAAAAGGCTGAGAAGCCTGACTATCTACCAGATCCTGCCGAGGGCACAAGATCGTAGCTGAGGTAACAAGCTAAACGTCGAAGTCCACGCGAAACTACTAGTGAGACGGAAGTCTCTCTGCAAAAACATAAAAGAGGCATACGTGAGTACAAATGTACCCAGCAAGACTTACATCAGATCTAACTACAAATGCATCATTATCAACAAAGGGGGTGGTGGGGTTTAACTGCAGCAAGCCAGCTTTGACTCGGTGGCTATCCTGAACTACGACTGCAAGTAACTCTTTTGAGGTGGCGCACACGAGTCCACATGTTCGCCATATCAATACACCACTATGGATCCGCTCCCGTCTCCCTACGAGAACACCATCCATAGCACTCACGCTTATCTTGCGTATTTTAGAGTATCCACTTTCACTTGTCTATGAACTGTATAGGCAACCGAGAAGTCCTTTTCCGCGGACACGACTATTCGAATAGGTAATGTTAACCCTGCAGGGGTGTACTTCTTCACACACGCTCTCACCACTTACCGCCGTTTACACGACATGTACTCGACAACCTTCAATCGGAAGCCTAGCGAGGGTGTCGGCCACGACCTGACTAACCACACAAGTCTCTCGTCCAGGTTTATCGCCTATTCGGGTTCCATCCGCAAGGAGATCCGGCCGGGGTGTCACTCACGGCCCCAAACGATGTGAGCAGGGTTCCCAAGCCCACCATCCGGGTGCCACTTGGTACACCGTGCCACTATGCCTAGTCTGTCCCAAGCCCACCTGTACCGGGTGCCACTTGGTAGACTACTAAGACTACCTACAAACTCCAGAAACTAGTTGCAACTCCTGAACAGAGATCATGTTGATTAATAAGTCGAGAGGGGTCGAGTTACCGGAACCCAATGTGTGGTAGTAACTATTCATGGATCACAAACACAGAACTCAGTTCCTGAGGACGGCTGCAATGAGACAACCCACCATGTACTCCTACATGGCCTCTCACCGCTACCTTTACCAAATCGTGTTCACACACTTAGCTCTCAACAGTAGGACATGTTCACACACCTCCGATTCATCCCCGATGAATCAGACCTGACACAACTCTAAGCAATACCAGGCATGACAACAAGCATGAATGAGTAGGCACATCAGGGCTCAAACAACTCCTACTCATGCTAGTGGGTTTCATCTATTTACTGTGGCAATGACAGGTCATGCAAAGGATAAAGGGGTTCAGCTACCGCAGCAAAAAACAGATGAATTGGTGTTGTCCTAATGCAATAAAAGAGAGCAGGGGCGAGAGAGTGGGATTTTATCGGAATGAACAAGGGGGTTTTGCTTGCCTGGCACTTGTGAAGATAGTATAGTTCTTCATCGGTGTCATCGATCACATCGTCGGTACACGTCTACCGGGAGGGGACAATTACCGGCAAACAAGGAAGAACACAATCAATGCAATGCAACAATATGATGCATGATCATGACATGGCAATATGCTGTGGTTTGTGCTAATGCAGCTAGAACCAGATTAAATGAAGTTGGTTTGAATCCAAGATTCAAATTCAAACTCCACATGTGGTTATTTAAATGCCATTTATACGATTTGTGCTAAGCAGAAGCTATAAGTTATTCTAACATGCATGAAAATGGTACAGATGGATAGATTGAATTTTTCTGATCATTTTTCATACATAAATTATTTCATTTGGAGTTACGGTTGAATTTATATGAATTTTTGAAGTTTTGGATATACTCTGGAATTTTCTAAATTATTTATAAATCCAGAAAATGATTAACTGCATCAGCATTAGGTCATGCTGACGTCAGCAGGTCAACAGGGCTGCCTCGGGTCAAACCTGACCAGTGGGGTCCACTGGTCAGTGACACAACTAACTAACCGAGTTAATTAGTGTTAGGTTAAGTACTAATCTAGGTTAATTAGCACTAACTAAACTTAACTAATAACTAAGAGGGATGGGTCCACATGTCAGCGACTTAGTGGGTTAACTAAAAGTTAGTTAGTGCTAAGCTAAAATTAGCAGGGCTCTGGGCCCACCTGTCAGTGACCCAGGGGTTAATTAGCAGGGTCATTAGCCCCTAATGACGGCGCCATGTCAGCACGTCGGAGACCAGCCGACGGCGACCACAGAACACGGCGGGGGCACGCCGGACTTGCGCTAGAAGCATTGGTTTAGCGCGTTGAGAGCGCCGGGGCATAGCCCTCGCTCTTGCGCCTCCAGAGAGCCAAATGGGAGGGGCTGGGGTGGATCTAGCTCGCCGAAGTTGAGCTCGTGGCGGTGGCCGGCGTTCGGGAGCAGTCGAGTACGATGCTAGAGGGCACGGGAGGCGGAGCTACTGGTGGCTGCAGGTTCGTGGAGGCGCGCTGAGCACATTGGTGTGCTCCGATACGGGCTGTAGTGCCAATGGCCTCGTCTGCACCATCACCGGCGGCGAGGAGCTCGTGGCTTCGGTGGAAAAGGCGGCTGGAGGAGGAGAACTTCGGCGGGGAGAGAGGGGTTCGGAGCGGGGGCTCACTGTGAGGTTGCAAAGCAGGTCGGAGTGCTCGGGGAGGCGGCGGAGACGGCGAATCGGACGGCGGCATCCGGCGGCCGTGGTCGGGGAAGAAAGCCACAAGCGTCGTCTTGGGGCC
>NC_041381.1:615564056-615572090 GCF_002162155.2 Triticum dicoccoides
GCGGCGGAGCTTCTGAGAGCATCGACGGGGCGAAGCAGTGGCGGTGGCCTCGGTGGTGCTCGTCGGCGGCAACGGCTGCGCTCGGTGGCTGCGCGTAGGAGATACAAAGGAGGGGGGAGAGCAGCGAGTGAGGGAGAGGATAGAGGAGCCACGGGGCGTCTCCAGGTGCTTGAATGGGGGCGGGGAGGAAGCAGGAGGTGGCCGCGGCTCGGCTGTGCGCGCGCCACGTGCAACGCCAGTAGGCGCGAGGAAGACGATGCGCGACGGGGTGGGCTGGGCCTAACATGCCAGCTACTGTAGCATGTAGGCCAGGTAAGTTCCAGGTGAGCCTCTGTTCTTTCCTATTTTTATTTCTCTTTTCTATTTCTTCTGCAACTTGATGGCTTTATTAAAAATACTAAAACGTTTCCAAAAATCCTGCAAATAATTGTGGGATCTGTTGGGATTATTCCTAATAGCCCACACTTAAGTTCAGAATTATTTGAGCATTTAAAATATTTACTAGAATTTAAATGCCCAAATGCAAAGTACATATGATTTAATTCAGTGACCAAATATGTCATGGAAAAATGTGCAACACCTCTGGTATGGTTCTTGCATTTTCCAGAAATGATAAACATTTTTGAAAGCCATTTGGATTCACTAAAAATATTTTTAGGTGGAACCTATTTGAATTCCATTTGTTGCTAGGGTTTGAACATTCCCATTTCATATTCATTTGAAAAGTTAAACATGATGCACACATGAAGGGCTAGCCTACTGCATACCAGGACCAAGGATGTGACAACTCACCCCCACTAAGCAAAAATCTCGTCCCGAGATTCAAACGTAGGGTAATATGAAGGGGGAACGCAAACTAACACAATCTTCATGATCCAGGTTGCACTTCATAGGGGCGTTGATTCAATCACCATCTTTGTCTCGATGTCTTGCTTTGAGAACTCTAACTAACATGACAAGAAGAGGAAAGGAAAACTCTAGAAGAATCGATCTTCTCAAAGATCGAACAACTTAGGATCAACTCGCGGAATGAGGCATAGCAACACCACTCGAGCTGAGACACAAAACACACATCTAGAGGGATGGGGTGGAACAAATGACGAGGGTTCACTAGGTAGACAACAATTCCACACTTAAGAGGGTGGTGAATGGTTGTCAACGTAGCAAGGAGTTGAATTGCCATGATACCATAACGAGACACCTTAGGGACCGTGACTCGTAGATATATCCCCTTAAGTGGCAAAAAGAATTACCTTTGAAACAGAGATCATTGAAACTCTTTATACCAGCCTAAGGCAATTCATAATTGATCATTTGGAGGGGTTCGGTAGAATGGCATACCTGGATTAGAATGGATGATGTGGATTACCTTGTTGAAAACAACACAAGGGATGATTTTAGTAACTGGGGAGAAGCTCTATAGTAGAGAGTGGGTCCACTGTTTGAATAGTTATAGCCTAACCGAGGAAACTGAGAGCAATCCCAGTTAGTGCCGGTGATAAAACCTAGAGCTTGTGCCTGCTCTCAAGAACTTGGGCATTTCCATATCCATCAACGTTTTACCAATATCCGTGTCAAGGATCCTGGCAACACAACATACTACCATGATGGCTAGTGATGGATGATGCAGATGCATAGGAAGATAACAACTTCTCAGATTTCACCTTAGCGAGGCCAAGGAAACAAAATCTGGATGATGGACCGAGAGACATTTAGCACTCTGCTTCTAATGTTCTCCTTGATGTGCTAGCGTAATCCACAGATAATTATGGTTTGATATCTAGAACATCAAGTAAAAGGTCGGACTTCGGGAACACAAAAATCCATAAGGAACAACTAGGGAGTAGATCCTACAAAATCCTTATGGGGAGGTGGCCAACTTCCTCAAACAAGATACTACAATAATAGGTCTTCCGGCTGGGTGTGTTGGCCATGACATCCACTTTACCAGTTATCGAGGGACCAATATTATAGTTCTTGGGAAATGTTCCAACCATCATATCTGCCTGAGATTCAGATCCGGTTGGTGTCAGGATATTCCAGACTCATTGAGTCTAGGAAGAAAAATGAAAGTTTGCAACACAAATCGACGAGATGACGTTGCGAGATTCTCGGGAAATGAACTACGATAGCAAGCTCCAAAACATGAGCTGGTTCTGCTACACACATGTGAACACGCTGTCCCAGACAAACATGATCACATGGTAGTCTTACAATAAAACACTACTGAGTTCTGGTAGGGAACCATTATCGGGGATATCAGAGTCTTGTGCATTACCATGGATTAGCACTTAACTCCTTTTCCTGAACAAATCAGTCAGTGGCTTGGGGTGCTACGGAATACATATGGAGTGGAGGTAATTAATCTACCAAACCATAGTATACTTTGCACATGTGTGACTAACTTGGGATGATTCCAAAGGAAACAAACATTGACTTCCTTGAATTCACGGCGACAACTTGCATCAAATGCACAAGAATTAAAGGGAGTCACTTCTTTCATCTAAACATATGCTTCATGAACGGAACACGAAGGCATTGCTTACAAAGTTTCCAACACTAGGTTTATGTTCAACATGAATCATGGGGGAGACAAAATGCTGCTGATGGGCTCAACAGCAACTCATCGGAATTTCCATATCACTGGACTTCCACCATCATGTGAACACGGTGATAGTATTGGTCAGACCCAAAAGATATAATGGTGTATGCTCGAGGAAACAACCACAAGTAAGACAACATTTTGCACATCGTTGGTTCTGATTTGATTTGAGGATAGCCCACACTCAAACCAAAGTTTTGGCAAGACAATAGGTCCAACAACTAATCACGAGGATCAATCGATGAAGATATCAACTTTCTTCAACACACACATACAAAGGATATCCCTTTGAAATGAACTAAGTCGGACAAGCTTCCATCTTCCAACTCTCCAAGTTGTTCTTTAGCTCAACCAACTAGTTCAGGGTATCCAACACAGATTCTTGGAGAAGGGGTGGTTCATAGAGAAACCAACTTGATCACGAGCTCAACATAGCAGTCAGGTGACAACCTGGCGATACCTCTGAGAAGATATTTGGAAAATCACGAACCACCGATATGTTACTAAGCTCGAGAACAATCTTGCTTTTCAGGGCAAGACGATATGATCAAAGAGAGAGGGATTTGGAATAATCCTAACCCATTGATCAGAGGGTGCACCGGAAATAAGGACTAGGTAGCACAATCAATCTTAGAATGATGATTCAATAACCAACATGCTAAGAATGAGAATATTGTCCATTTACTACCAAGCAACTAGTTGCTAGGGGTACTGATTTCACACATCATAGTTCACCCATCGGCATTCCGGTTGAAACAACACGGAAGCCAAGAAATGAATAATGATGGCGAGAAGTATCACTGCAACAAGAATTCATAAGAGGGTGTGCAATTCCAATGATATTCCTAATATAAAGATGGTAATACCTCAAGGTAGAACAGACCAGAAGCTGGATTGCAACTTGATCTGCGGAACACAACTGCTTTGACCCAATCCTGGAAATGGAAAAGGGTACCGAAGTTTGTTTCTCCTAGTCACTCTGGAATAGAATGGCTTGATGGACCACAAGAGTAATAGGCATCAATGAACGGATGCACACATACTCTTCACTATCAATTGATAGACGAGGTCAGAAGACAACTAAAAAGGGACAACCCAAAGGAACATATGTTTTTCTGAGTTGTGGATGCATGGATTAGTATGCCAAACAAATTCAGCATATTTCTTCCGGATAACCCATGCTGAACAGGAAGGACTGGCAGATTCACAACTATGAATGGAGGACTCATCAAGAGCATTCTGGTTGCGATCTTTTGTTTCAAAGAACTTCTGCCATAAGGGTTCACGGTATTGGAAGAATGATATACCACGGACCTCGAAGACTATCGCAAAGGTTACTAATATCCTAAAGATACGAACAACACTAACAACATGAAGTAAGTGGGGAAATCTCGGGTTCAGAAACCCAGGAGTAGAATGCCTACTAACTATGTGGCATCACGGGATGCCTTTGGGAATGATGGCCAGAATCATCACACTAGGACACAGAACATGGCTAGATTACTAGGTGATACTCTAGATATCTAGGGTCATAATAACATCTCCAACATATACGTTGAGGCAATACAATACCTCAACTCACCGTTTAGTGTGGTTAACCTGGCCAGAAAAGTCATCGAAAACAGAGGGAAGGATTTTGCAATTGCATCAGATTATTGAGAAACCTGGGATGACTCGGACAGCATAATGGCTGTAAATGCTCAAAAAGATTTGAGACATGCTACAAAAATGGCGGCATAACTACTCAGAAGCACAATAACAAGGTTCGGGGATCAACTATGAACATACAGAAGATAGTAGGAACTGAACTCAAGCTTAGAACCAGCAATCATATAGGTCTATGGATTAGTAACATGTCATCCTGATAGAAAGAAGAGAAAGCCTAGTTCCTTAACCCCGTAGGAAAGATAAGATGACTCGGATTAGAAGGCATAAGGTATAGGAGTAAAAAGAGCCTTACGTTCCATCCCACAATCAATTCCCCTATATAACTAAAGAATTTCTAGACTCAACTTCGACCAGTTTGGCTTGGTAATCCTACAGGCAGTCAAGCTCTGATACCAAAGCTGTCAGGACCCCGACTCAATGCCACATCGATCTAGCATGTAACACCTCATATCACTTTGCGGCCTCATGCACGGTATCCCCACGGGTGTCGCCTTACCTTTGCCCAGGACCGTTTGCGTCTTTTGGCACACGTATATGATAGTGTCGCTAGCATCCATATGATAAGGAGCCCGGGCTGACATGGCTAGTCGTAAACCCAAAGTGGCACAAACTTACAGGGACAGGCATCCATGACCCAACATCGAACGTGTCGGTCATCAGCGAGTGAATCTAGGCTGTAGCACTGGGCTAGCAGGACTCCGCTGAACCGGGCTGTAGCGGGCTAACAGGACTCTGGTATTCATCGCGTGACATTTCCCCGAAGGGACAGACACAGGAACGAAGAAGGACACATGCCGGCCAGCCTAAGTGTTCCGGAGCAGTAGCAAGCTACCATGGCTCAGTGGAAACACTAGGAGACATTTCCCGGTAAGAGAGGCTACTAAGGATAAACAACTAGATAGTCAGATCCCACACATACCAAGCATTTCAATAACATATACACAATATGCTCGATATGTGCAAATACAACATGGCATCACAACATGACTCTACAACTCAAGTATTTATTCAATAGGCTCCGAGGAGCGAGATATTACAAACATGGGTCTCATGACCTAACATTCAGAGCATACAAGTCAAAGCATAAGCGGAAGCTTAACATGTCTGAGTACAGACATCTACAAATGAAAAAGGCTGAGAAGCCTGACTATCTACCAGATCCCGCCAAGGGCACAAGATCGTAGCTGAGGTAACAAGCTAAACGTCGAAGTCCACACGAAACTACTAGTGAGACGGAAGTCTCTCTGCAAAAACATAAAATAGGCAAACGTAAGTACAAATGTACCCAGCAAGACTTACATTAGATCTAACTACAAATGCATCATTATCAACAAAGGGGGTGGTGGGGTTTAACTGCAGCAAGCCAGCTTTGACTCGGTGGCTATCCTGAACTACGACTGCAAGTAACTCTTTTGAGGTGGCGCACACGAGTCCACATATTCGCCATATCAATACACCACTATGGATCCGCTCCCGTCTCCCTACGAGAACGCCATCCATAGCACTCACGCTTATCTTGCGTATTTTAGAGTATCCACTTTTACTTGTCTATGAACTGTACAGGCAACCCAGAAGTCCTTTTCCGCAGACACGGCTATTCGAATAGATAATGTTAACCCTGCAGGGGTGTACTTCTTCACACACGCTCTCACCACTTACCGCCGTTTACACGACATGTACTCGGCAACCTTCAAATGGAAGCCCAGCGAGGGTGTCGGCCACGACCTGACTAACCACACAAGTCTCTCGTCCAGGTTTATCGCCTATTCGGGTTCCATCCGCAAGGAGATCCGGCCGGGGTGTCGCTCACGGCCCCAAACGATGTGAGCAGGGTTCCCAAGCCCACCATCCGGGTGCCACTTGGTACACCGTGCCACTGTGCCTAGTCTGTCCCAAGCCCACCTGTACCGGGTGCCACTTGGTAGACTACAAACACCAGAAACTAGTTGCAACTCCTGGACAGAGATCATGTTGATTTATAAGTCGAGAGGGGTCGAGTTACCGGAACCCAAGGTGTGTTAGTAATTGTTCATGGATCACAAGCACAGAACTCAGTTCCTGAGGACGGCTGCAATGAGACAACCCACCATGTACTCCTACATGGCCTCTCACCGCTACCTTTACCAAATCGTTTTCACACACTTAGCTCTCAACAGTAGGACATGTTCACACACCTCCGATTCATCCCCGATGAATCAGACCTGACACAACTCTAAGCAATAGCAGGCATGATAACAAGCATGAATGAGTAGGCACATCAGGGCTCAAACAACTCCTACTCATGCTAGTGGGTTTCATCTATTTACTGTGGCAATGACAGGTCATGCAAAGGATAAAGGGGTTCAGCTACCGCAGCAAAAAACAGATGAATCGGTGTTGTCCTAATGCAATAAAAGAGAGCAGGGGCGAGAAAGTGGGATTTTATCGGAATGAACAAGGGGGTTTTGCTTGCCTGGCACTTCCGAAGATAGTATAGTTCTTCATCGGTATCATCGATCACATCATCGGTACACGTCTATCGGGAGGGGACAATTACCGGCAAACAAGGAAGAACACAATCAATGCAATGCAACAATATGATGCATGATCATGACATGGCAATATGCTGTGGTTTGTGCTAATGCAGCTAGAACCAGATTAAATGAAGTTGGTTTGAATCCAAGATTCAAATTCAAACTCCACATGTGGTTATTTAAATGCCGTTTATATGATTTGTGCTAAAAAGCAGCTATAAGTTGTTCTAACATGCATGAAAATGGTACAGATGGATAGATTGGATTTTTCTGATCATTTTTCATATGTAAATTATTTCATTTGGAGTTACGGTTGAATTTATATGAATTTTTGAAGTTTTGGATATATTCTGGAATTTTCTGAATTATTTATAAATCCAGAAAATGATTAACTGCGTCAGCATTAGGTCATGCTGACCTCAGCAGGTCAACAGGGCTGCCTCGGGTCAAACCTGACCAGTGGGGTCCACTGGTCAGTGACATAACTAACTAACCGAGTTAATTAGTGTTAGGTTAAGTACTAATCTAGGTTAATTAGCACTAACTAAACTTAACTAATAACTAACAGGGATGGGTCCACATGTCAGCGACTTAGTGGGTTAACTAAAAGTTAGTTAGCGCTAAGCTAAAATTAGCAGGGCTCTGGGCCCACCTGTCAGTGACCCAGGGGTTAATTAGCAGGGTCATTAGCCCCTAACGACGGCGCCACGTCAACACGTCGGAGACCAGCCGACGGCGACCACAGAACACGGCGGGGGCACACTGGACTTGCGCTAGAAGCGTCGGTTTAGCGCGCTGAGAGCACCGGGGCATAGCCCTCGCTCTTGCGCATCCAGAGAGCCAAATGGGAGGGGCTGGGGTGGATCGAGCTCGCCGGAGTCAAGCTCATGGCGGCGGCCGGCGTTCGGGAGCAGTCGAGTACGGTGCTAGTGGGCACGGGAGGCGGAGCTACTGGTGGCTACAGGTTCGTGGAGGCGCGCTGAGCACACTGGTGTGCTCATATACGGGCTGTAGTGCCCATGGCCTCGTCTGCACCATCACCGGCGGCGAGGAGCTCATGGCTTCGGTGGAAAAGGCGGCTGGAGGAGGAGAACTTCGGCGGGGAGAGAGGGGTTCGGAGCGGGGGCTCACTGTGAGGTTGCAGAGCAGGTCGGCGTGCTCGGGGAGGCGGCGGAGACGGTGAATCGGATGGCGGTATCCGGCGGCCGTGGTCGGGGAAGAAAGCCACAGGCGTCGTCTTGGGGCCATCCT
>NC_041381.1:615572332-615583336 GCF_002162155.2 Triticum dicoccoides
GGGGCGAAGCAGTGGCGGTGGCCTTGGTGGTGCTCGTCAGCGGCAACGGCTGCGCTCGGTGGCTGCGCGTAGGAGAAACAGAAGAGGGGGGGAGCAGCGAGTGAGGGAGAGGATAGAGGAGCCACGGGGCGTCTCCAGGCGCTTGAATGGGGGCGGGGAGGAAGCAGGAGGTGGAAGCAGGATGTGGCCGCGGCTCGGCTGTGCGCACGCCACGCGTAACGCCAGTAGGCGCGAGGAAGACGACGCGCGACGGGGTGGGATGGGCCTAACAGGCCAACTACTGTAGCAGGTAGGCCAGGTAAGTTCCAGGTTAGCCTCTGTTCTTTCCTATTTTTATCTCTTTTCTATTTCTTCTGCAACTTGATGGCTTTATTAAAAATACTAAAATGTTTCCAAAAATCCTGCAAATAATTGTGGGCTCTGTTGGGATTATTCCTAATAGCCCACACTTAAGTTCAGAATTATTTGAGCATTTAAAATATTTACTAGCATTTAAATGCCCAAATGCAAAGTACATATGATTTAATTCAGTGACCAAATATGTCATGGAAAAATGTGCAACACCTCTGGTATGGTTCTAGCATTTTCCAGAAATGATGAACATTTTTGAAAGCCATTTGGATTCACTAAAAATATTTTTAGGTTGAACCTATTTGAATTCCATTTGGTGCTAGGGTTTGAACATCCCCATTTCATATTCATTTGAAAAGTTAAACATGATGCACACATGAAGGGCTAGCCTACTGGATACCAGGACCAGGGATGTGACATGTGCGCTTCGACACTGAAGCCATTACTGGACTGCCCTGCTTAGAAGAAGCACTTGACTGCTTTCGTGATGCTGGGCTGCTTAGTTTTGTCACAGATAAAGAACACTGGAATGAAGAGCTATTGCTTCAATTCTATGCTACTCTGCACATTCGCGGCTACAACAGAGATATCAAGACATGGATTCTAGAGTGGATGACCTAAAATGTTCATCATGAAACCAAAGCTCTCGACATCATTGAGCTTACAGGCCTATCCACTCCCGGAGAATTCTATGAACTTGGCTGTCATCATCACCGCAATGCTTTCGAAAGCATCTTCCATAAGCCTGAACCCAATATGAGTCAGACGTTGAGCATGATGAAGCCTTTGCCACGTGATGCTGAATATCCAACAGAGTTCTTTGTTGAAGACCTTGAGTATCTACCACGCACCATATATCACATCATCAGGCGAACTCTATGGCCTATCAAAGGACATTCATCAACGGCAAAGCTTGAAGGAGCTATGAAGACTTTGGTCTTCTACATCCTCAATGGCATCAGCTTCAATGCGCAAGACTTCTTCATCAGGCAACTGGCTGCATCTGGATCTGATCTGTTTGGTCTGAAGTTTTATGCTCTATGGGTCATGCGCCTCATCAAGCGACACTCATCTGTCAACTATCAACCTTCTGCTCGCAATCATGTGATTTTTCTACCAGAGGTTGATATGTCAGTTGAAGCCATATATTCTGACCCTGCCAAGAAGCCTCTTTGTCTTCAGAATGTCGAGCACCAAAGCTTCACTCAACCCATTGAAGGTGTTCAAGCAGCAACACGAATCTATCCATTGGCTGGAAATACTCGTCTGCCTCATCGAGCACCTACTGAAGCCACTGAAAGCACCATTGCCCAAAGGCCTTGGAAGCGTTCTCGTGTTCTCAATGACCGAGAACTTTTTGTGGCCCTACATCAGAAGCAAGATAAGCATCATTTTTGGCTGAAGCGTCAAATGCAAAGCCTCTTGGTGGATGTCAATCGCATTCGTAACCTTGCCACCAAAAATGCCTTTGTTGCTCATGAAGCTTGCCGGCGATCATGGAAGAGCCTGACCCTGCTTAGTGCTGAAGTAGATCTTCAAGATGATGAGTTCAATGAACGATTCCAGTTTGACTCCACTCCTCCATGGACTACTGTCGTACGTTGTACTCCATCTCTTGAAGACTCTGAATATTCTTCCTCCGCGACAACTGTCAATGCCAGAGTGATCGATGACGAAGATGATGCTACTTCACCACCTCCTACTTCTGCACGCATCGACACTGCACCAAGTTCGTCTGCACCACCAAACGAAAACGACAACCCTGCTGCTTCAACTACTCCTCATGAGGACGAGTAGATGCTCTATGTCCTCAAACCTTTTTGGTCATTACTGACAAAAGGGGGAGAAGCGTATGAGTTTGATAGTCTTCAAGCGGGTTCATACGGGCGGTTGCATTATATTTTTGCCTCGTGCTTACAACTCTTGCTTTTTAAAACATTTGGCTCTTTGAGTTGTAACACCTAAACTTGATGGTCGTCTGCTACTTATTTGCTTTACTGTGATGCGATGATAAATTCCGCATGTGCGATGATAACTTCCGCACTTAGATCATCCTGCAGACGTCCATTTTTCATTATGCATGTCATCCTATTTGCTATATCATTTCATGCATGATGAATTATCTTCATAAGTTGAAGTGGATCTCCACAAGTACAACCTGCCATGTGCATTTGCATTCCAAAAGCAAAATTACTTATATGCACATCTTCAGGGGGAGCCCTTGCTGCTTATGAAGACAATTCCTATCCTTTACAATTTCACATACTTTATCCCCGTTGAAAACTTCAACCAGTTTGTCATCAATCACCAAAAGGCGGAGATTGTAAGTGCATCTAGTGCCACCCCTAGTTGGTTTTGGAGTATTGACGACAAAGTTGGTTGAGGGACTAATGCGTTTGTGAGAATTGCAGGATAACGCAGGTAGTGTCCCTCATTGATTCGGTTTACCTACCGGAGATGACCCCTAAAAATGTATGAAGACATTGAAGACAATGGTGGTATGAGAAGATATTCATATTGAAGACTATGACATGAGAAGACATTGCGTGAAGACTATGGAGCGCGAAGACTGTGTGGTTTCGTTGCTTCCTTTTTCTTCTTTGTTGAGTCATAGGAACCACCGTACTGTTAAGTGGGGTCCAAGTGAACTAAGTCAGAGTGACTGAAGTGATGCTCAACCCAAATCCTATGTCTTCGAGTGAAGACAATGACAGCAAATCTTATCCAGAGTTGGATGAGTCAGCTTTGCTTGTAGGCCAGGTAAAGTTGCCGCGTGTGTTTGAAATCTGACCGTTGGAACACGTGTCAGTTCCTTAGTGACCCAGGGTCATTTCGGACAAATCAGGTCGGGTTGCCTTGTGGCTATAAATAGCCCACCCCCTACACCATAAATTGGTGGCTGCTCAGAGTTAGTATACGGCTTCTGTCGTTTGCGAGCAACCCACCTCGAAGCATTTGAGAGAGAGAAATCCTTGCGAGGACAAAGCCCAAACACCCAAAGCCAAAGAGTGTTAGGCATCACTGAAGTCTTTCTGTCTGTGTGACCTGAAGACTTATTACACTTGAGGATTGTGCATCCTCCAACCGGTTAGGCGTCATGTTCTGAGCATCCAAGAGTCATTGTGGATTGCCGGGTGAACGAAGTCTGTGAAGGTTCGGAAGTCTACCTTGAAGACTTACCAGAGTGATTGGGCGAGGACTAAGTGTCCTTAGCTCAAGGGGAATAAGGTGAAGACACGGTATTTTGAGTTGAATCTCAGCCTCCCTAACCAGACGTATAGTTGTCACAGCAACTGGAACTGGTCCAACAAATCCTGTGTCTTCAACAAGTGACTGGTTCTATATCTTCCCTCCTTTACTTGAGTTTGTCTTCGTGAAGTCATTGCTTATCTGTCTTATCTGATTGACTTCATTGCTTGACTACTACTGTTGATTGGCATCATACTATCTTCCATCCTGATCCTACTACCTAGCTGCTATTAGTCTTCATACGTTAACGCTATCGCATACTTGACTATGGCTTGCTTGTTGTAGTTTATCTTCTGCTGCATATCAATTAGGTTATTTCTATTGTTTGTCTTCGAAACTTCCACGTTTTGAAGACTTTGATAAAAATCGCCTATTCACCCCCCTCTAGTCGATAACTAGCACTTTCAGCTGGCCTGGGGGCTGGCATCGTTCTGACGTCCCCAACCGGAGATACAGTCCAATACGTACTTCAGATAATGTACACGGATTCCAACAACGCAGCCGAATACGAGGCCCTTCTACATGGTCTCCGGATGGCAGTCTCCATGGGCATTCAGTGCCTAGAGGTCCGCGGGGATTCAAACCTCGCAATATCCCAAATAAATGGAGACTTTGACGCCAAGGATCCGAAAATGGCAGCTTACCGCAACACCGTCTTAAAGATGTCAGCTCGGTTTGAGGGGCTCGAATGTCATCACATAGCCCGGGAGAATAACCAGGCACCAGACGTGTTGGCATGCATCGGCGCCAAGCGCGATGCCGTCCCTCCCAACATCTTCCTAGAGAGGCTGCTCAAGCCATCCGTATCATGGGAGGGAGAGTCCGGAAACAATAGCCCGGACACAACCGCACTGCCCCTCACCGAACACTCTGAGACAGTTGATGGCTCCGCCAATGAAACAACACCGTCAGCCCACACAATAATGGCAGTCATTGCCCCGTGGACAGAACCATTCCTAGCCTACTTAACTAGGCAGGAACTCCCCGAGGACAAAAACGAGGCCCGCTGCATAGTGCGGCGATCTAAAGCCTACAAAGTCCACGAGGGAGAGCTTTATAAGAAAAGCACAACCGGAGTCCTCCAAAGGTGTATCTCCGAAGAGGAAGGGCGAGACCTTCTGGCTGAAATTCATGCCGGACTTGGCGGGCACCACGCCGCAGCCCGGGCCCTTGTAAGCAAGGCCTTCCGTGCCGGATTTTATTGGCCAACGGCCTGGGCAGACGCTCAGGACTTAGTGCAGCGATGCGTTGGTTGCCAGTTATTCGCCAGCCAAAGCCACATGCCACCTACCGCCCTACAAACTATACCCATTACCTGGCCCTTTGCGGTCTGGGGGCTTGACATGGTTGGACCCCTTAAAGGAGGAACCCACAAGCACAAATATCTACTGGTCATGGTGGACAAATTCACCAAATGGATAGAGGCCAAGCCTGTAAAGACGGCCGAATCCGGACCGGTGATAGACTTCATATTTGGGGTCATACAACGTTACAGCGCCCCCCACAGCATCATAACTTACAATGGCACAAACTTCACGACCGATGAAGTTAAAGTCTGGTGCAAAAACGTGGGCATTAAGCTCGACTACGCTTCAGTCTATCACCCTCAAACCAATGGTCAAGTCGAGCGAGCCAATGGTCTCATTATGAGCGGCATCAAACCCAGACTAGTGCGATCCCTCAAGGAATCTAACACGCACTGGGTAGAGGAGCTTGACTCTGTACTCTGGGGGCTGCGGACCACGCTGAATCGCACTACCGGATTCACACCATTTTTATGGTATACGGCGCAGAGGCAGTACTGCCCTGCGACATAATTCATGACTCACCTTGAGTGCGCATGTATGAAGAAAGAGTAGCCGAGCTCGATCGGCAAGACAACTTGGACGCATTGGAGGAGGAGCGCGACGTGGCAAAAGCTCATTCCGCATTCTATCAACAGCAAGCTCGAAGATATCAAAGCAGAGAAGTACGGGCCAAAACTTATAACATTGGCGAACTAGTTCTACGCCTGCCGGACAAGAAAAAGGACAATCTAAAGCCCAAATGGGAGGGTCCCTTCATAATCGACCAAGTACTAACTGGTGGAGCGTACCATCTGCGAAACGCATCGGACAACCGACTCGAGCCGAAACCATGGAACGCAACATGCCTACGAAGATTCTACGCCTAGCGCCGGACTCCGTGTTCGTCTCCTTCCTCTGTCCCTGTTTTATTTTTATTTTTATTTTTTCACATTAGCTGCCCGGGATTTCGCTCCCTCTCCCTACCTTTTTTTCTCCCAAGCCCTTAGGGGCTTGCATATGCATTGTTCGCACATACTTGACGCGCCACCCGCGCTCATCATACCTGGGGGTTTCTTTATCAGAAGTTAATATAAAACGGGCCTCATGCCCAAAACATGTGTGACACTTCCGCATGAACCTTTTATATGCCATTATATGCATCGATATGACTTAAGTTTTGGCCAGACTGGGTTGCCTGGCTCCTGTGCTTACCCCTACGTCCCTGTTCGTTCGGCTAGGTGGTAAAGGGAGCACCTCTGCGATTGTTACTGTCGGGTCAGCCGGATGTGTATCTCAGACTAGGTGAAGCCGAAAGCTAGCGTTCTTAAGGGAATATTCGGTCGGTGAACTAAAAGATGATCTTTCAAGTTTATTTATCTGCCCCAGATGCTTTTCTGCTCTTTTTAGCAGTTCGGACATGCACTTTAGGGCATGCCTCCCAGGGAAAGGAACCCCTAACGGAACTATTCTCCCTGGAAGATGTTTCTTACTAACCATGTAATATAACATAACTAGTTGGCCACTTGTCTGCTAAAGCAATTATGACCCATACGCCTTGTCTCCATGCATGCCTCGGTTCTTACATAATCGAGAGGGTATTCGGACACACTCCGGACTATAGGGTCCAGAGGTCGAAGCGAAAAGGTCCGCAATGACAAACGATCTACAATCCGACTCGGTATATTCTTCTTCAATACCATCCAACAGGCGGTCTAATTTACAGTCCTGTTGGGAATACTTTGCAGCCAGCTCTACCTGGCCATATACTAAGCTGACAGGGATCACCTTTCCGTCAGGACCCATAGGGCCGACCTCGGCCATGTGGTTTGGGTCAGCCTTCGTGTACCGAGTCTTCACCATGGCCCAGGCCTCCCTGGCACCTTGACGGGAGGCCGATATCTTCCACAACCGGAAGCGCTGCCGCATTCCCTCCAACTTCTTTGTAAGCTCCCCAAGGCCTTCGGGCATGGAGAGGGATGGCCACATAGCCTGAATGACGCTCTGCGTTGCCTGCCGAACTCGTTCGTGCAGTTGCAACAGCTCGGGAAGAAGGTCTCCCGTTGAACCGGGCATTTCCTCCGCAGGACAACCTGTCAGCAGACCAACAAACATAGCTCTGTTAATCGACTTCCTCGCCGAATTCTTTTTTCGAAGATTCGTTCAAGCACTTACTAAAAATGCCGCGTCGAAGTCGCTGATTCTCCTTTACGAAAGCAGACGGCTGAATACGAACATCCTTTAGTTCCTCGCCCAGCTGGGTATTGGCGTCTTGAAGTTTGTTCTTCTCTTGCCTCACCCTCGTCAGCACGCTCTCTCCAGCCTTTAGGTTGCGTAGGAGTTGTTGCTTGTCCGGATTAACTCCAGCCCCATCTGCACTATTATAGTCAGAGTTGCACACCTGCTGCACTTCATAACGGAATTATATTTCGAAGCATATATTACCTGAGGGAGTCTCCTTGGCATTTTCTGAAGTGGCCAGTGCGGCCTCGAGTTGGGCCTTGCACTCTTCAAGCTCCTGGGACAGTTGCATATTCTTCTTTGTAAGACAGTGCATAGCACATGATCCTTAAAACAGTTATCTTCACTGTTTCAAGTCTCAGGGGCTACTGACATATATAACCTTCAATTTTACTCACCTGTATGTCTTTTACATACTGCTCTGTGGATCTGGCTAGACCATTTTGAGCGGCACGGAGATACGCATCTCCTGTATTAAAGGCATCCAACACCTCTGGGGAAAAACATGCGTCACGAAGAACAGTCCGGCGACGCCTGTGGTTCAGGGCACTCTCCACCTCTGAATTGGTGGCAGATAGCCCGTCTGCGTCCTCTGTCAGAGGAACGCCCGAGGTGCGCCCCGTGCCCGTCTCTACTTCCGGACCCGGCCTTGAACCTTGGCCGGCGGATATAGTCCGGAGGGCTCTCTTCTTTCTAAGAAGATCATGAGCGTTAGTAAGACTCAAGGGCGTAAACCCTAGGTGTTAAATTTGCACGCCGTACCGTTGCGCCGGAATCTCGATCGGGTCCGCACTTCTTTTTGACCCGCCTGGCTTTAGCGGCCTTTGTTGGCTGCCCACCGCGGGCTTGGCCTTCGGCTTCAAGGATTTACCCTACGAAACGAAACACGATTAGTTCACGGCATTCAAGATAAAGCATGGATGGATCTCCTTGAAAATATTGGGACTTCGGTCTCAGTTACCTTTGAGGCTGGAAGCAGTCCGGGATAGTTGGCCGTAATGGCCACTAGGGTGTTGTCCCTACTCAATTGATGAAACACCCCGTCAATTAACTCCACGCATAAGTCCGGATCCTCTTGGGAGTCTAGATCGAGGGACTGTTCCGGGTCCTCGGGCTGTGGAGGAGGACTGTTTATCTCCTTCACAGTCTGGCGCAGCTCCTACGTTAACATTGTTAGACTAAGTACTCAACTATGGGAATTTCGAAAGCGGGTCGGCAGGTGAAAATGTCCGCTCACCCAACTGGGAGGATTGTACATGGAGAATCCACCCTCCGGGTTGGCACGGAGGAATTCCTCTTCTTCTCCCTTGTACAAAGCGGATATGATTCTTGTTAAAGTGGCGCCCGAATCTGGTCCCTTACGACCGCACCGGGTGGCGTCGTCCTCCCCGTTGAAATCCCACATGGGGTGGCCTCTGTATTGAAGCGGCTGCACCCCTCTCGTAATGCATATGGCCATGACCTTGATCATGGTCAGTCCGGAATGAGCCAACAACCTTATCCGGCTCATCAGGTAAAGGACGTCCCTGTCAGTTTCCCTCTAAGGGTTCCGCGGGCGCTAGCTCAGGCGCTTCTTCAATGGAGCATTATTGAACTCAGGGAGGCCGATCCATATAGGGTCCAGCAGGGGGACATCATCTATATAGAACCACTCCGAGGACCAGTCCTCGGACGTCCTCTTTGGGGTACCGGATAGATATCCGGTCCCGGCGATGCGCCATAGTTCGACTCCGCCCACTTGATAAATAGACCCCTCCTGAGAATGGGGCACGAGGAAAAACAACCTCTTGCACAACACAAAATGGGCCTCAACGCCCAAGAACAGTTCGCAGAGGGCCACGAAGCCCGCAATGTGCAGAATGGAGGCGGGCGTGAGGTTGTGTAGCTGGAGGCCGTAGAACTCCAGCAACCCTCGGAGAAACGGATGAATTGGAAATCCGAGTCCTCTCATCAAATAAGGGACTAGGTATACCCGCTCTCCTTGAGAGGGATTGGGGACGCTCTCCGCCTACTCTCCGCCGCTATAGGTAGCAATCCCGGCTCGAACTGGGACCATATATGCTGGGGGGAGAAGCCCCTTGGACTGAAGCACTACTAGCTCGCTATGCGGGACGAAACACCGCCCCCAATCTCCGGGCCGAGGGCTGGAGGGGCGAGAGGAGGAGCCGCACCGACCGGCCATGGTGGAATGGATCTCTGTCGAAAGCACTCTGATGAAAGCTCGCGGAGGGAAGATGGTGTGAATTGGATCTAAATCCCCGTCTCTTTTATGGGCGGTTCATTAACGCAACCGGGGGGGGGGGGGTAAATGAAAAAGTCCCCTGGCTTTTCGCATTCGTTTGACACGTGGAAGATGGTCATTATGGGGCACAGAAGCCGAGGAGGGCAGCACGCACTAGAAGCCGGACACTATTCGACGGGTACAAGGAGTTTGAAGAAGAACCTGCCTTGCAATGCCGAAGACAACTTGCGCGCTGGACTCGTCGTCATTGAAGCCTAGTTCAGGGGCTACTGAGGGAGTCCTGGATTAGGCGGTGTCCGGATGGCCGGACTATGACCTTTGGCCGGACTCCCGGACTATGAAGATACAAGATTGAAGACTCCGTTCCGTGTCCGGATGGGACTTTCCTTGGCATGGAAGGCAAGCTTGGCGATACGATATGAAGATCTCCTCCCATTGTAACCGACTCTGTGTAACCCTATCCCTCTCCGGTGTCTATATAAACCGGAGAGTTTTAGTCCATAGGACGAACAACAATCATACCATAGGCTAGCTTCTAGGGTTTAGCCTCTCTGATCTTGTGGTAGATCCACTCTTGTACTACCCATATCATCAATATTAATCAAGCAGGAGTAGGGTTTTACCTCCATCGAGAGGGCCCGAACCTGGGTAAAAACATCGTGTCCCTTGTCCCCTGTTACCATCCGCCTAGACGCATAGTTCGGGACCCCCTACCCGAGATCCGCCGGTTTTTACACTGACAGCCGGCCCCTCCCCTCCTCTCCTCCATTATATACTGAGGCTTAGGGGCACCCCATGACACACAAGTTGATTTGTTGATCTCTACCAACCGTGTGTGGTGCCCCCCTTCACCATATTCCACCTCGGTCATATCATAGCAGTGCTTAGGCAAAGCCCTGCATCGATAGCAACATCATCACCGTCATCACGCCGTCGTGCTGATAGAACTCTCCCGTGAAGCTCTGCTGGATCGGAGTTTATGAGACGTCATCGAGCTGAACGTGTGCTGAACTCGGAGGTGCCGTACATTCGGTACTTGGATCGGTCGGATCGTGAAGACGTACGACTACATCAACCACGTTGTGTAATGCTTCCACTTACGGTCTATGAGGGTACATGGACAACACTCTCCCCTCTCATTGCTATGCATCACCATGATCTTGAGTGTGCATAGGAATTTTTTTGAAATTACTATGTTCCCCATCACTAGACCATGACAATATACGTCACAATAAATATATGGCAGGATATTTTAGCAAATAATCGGCCTTGGCATGCCATCTCAGCTAAGCAGATTGTGTGCAGAACAGGGCAAGGAAGCTTCTTAAGCAGAGCATATTGACAATAAACTACTTCGGCAAATAGTGAGATTAAAAACATCTATCAGCTAACATTCAGCGCTACACCGACATGAGCGGGGCCTCAGTCTAGAATGCGCGTACTGTGGGAGAAGCTGACCGCCATGCGCCTCCACAAGAACGTAGCCAGCGGTGGCGGCACGGCTAGAGGACGACAGTCTACGAGAGCGTACTGTGGGAGCGAGAGGATCGCCGTGCGTCCCCTTGATGAACCGCGGCGCCGACGTATCGGCGCAGCGGGGAGGGCGACTTTGGCAGAGCGAATGGAGTGGAGGGGGAC
>NC_041381.1:615583605-615586389 GCF_002162155.2 Triticum dicoccoides
CGGGGGGGGAGGGGGGTTTGGGGAATATTATTGACTAGTTGGCCGAAGGGCGGTTGAATCAGATTTGGGGGGAATTTTTGGGTGTGGGGGGGGGAGGATTTTCGTGCGGTGGGCGGGGGGAGTTTGGCGCATGGTCGGTTTCTCCAAGTGCATTCCCACGTGTCAGTGAAAAGGCAAGCCGAAGCACATTCGTTTGTGTGGGCCATGTGCAGGACCGAACGTGTGTGGGGTGCAATGCGACCGCGACAGGAGTGATGTGAGTGTACCACCTTTTTTCCTTTTAAACTAGGTGCTTCTCCCCCTCAAAAAAAACTTGTTGCTTTGCGTGATCCATCAATACTACTACTAGTAATCCAGTAATCCCGACTAAAATGGCACGGCCGGGTCTTTTCCCGCGCGATATGCTGGGAGGTTGGCTTAGTTGGGTTTTTAGAACGAGTAATGCTACACCTACGTAATCCCCAGTTATGTAATTAACATAATGTGAAACGTGTGAGCTATTGATTGTAGATTGGGGGAGGGAGGGGCCCACCACCATGAAAATCAGGGGAGGACAGAGAGAGGCAATTTACGTTAACCCTTCTGTAGGTTCTCGTAGATGTAGAAAGATGTGAAATGCGTGAATGTGTAGTGGACGTACTATTGGAGTGCCTAAGATAAATTGTGTATGTATAGACCCTATGTGTTTATTTTACTTCGCATGTTAGATTTGTCTCGGTTCAATAAAAAGCAGCGTTGGTGATGATGGTGTGCCTGTTATCCTGCAATATATGTCGTCTGATCTATATCTAATGAATAGGAAGGAAACTATGACAATTTACCACACTCCTCTCCATATTTGCAGATAAGGCTTTCCCTCATTCATCCTTTTCTCCCACAAGATCTTGATCTTCCGTGCAACTCACAGGCATCTTGCTAGTACTCCTACAATATACTATATTATTGTGAAAGTTTATATACACTAGCCGAGATTAATGCAAACATGGCAGATTTCCATTACATTTCGAACTTTTATAGGACAGAAAAATAAAAGAAACCCGACCCTAAACCTATTCTATGGCGGCGACTGACGTCCTCCATCTGCGATCTCTATGTACAGGGGCGGGGTTCAAGACCCGTGAAGTGAAGGTGCGGTCTCCGGCAAGGAAGAGTAGAACACGGGATACGGACCGGCCAGTTGGCACACCATGCCCTGCCGCCTCCCATGCCCTACTCATCCTCGGAGTAGTCCCCGACCTCGGCGGTGCCGGATGTTTGTCGGTGTCAAAACCGGCGGATCCTGGGTAGGGGGTCCCGAACTGTGCGTCTGAGGCTAATGGTAACAATATGCAGGGGACACGATGTTTTACCCAGGTTCGGGCCCTCTCTATGGAGGTAATACCCTACTTCCTGCTTGATTGATCTTGATGATATGAGTATTACAAGAGTTGATCTACCACGAGATCATAGAGGCTAAACCCTAGAAGCTAGCCTATGATTATGATTGTTGTTCTTCTACGGACTAAACCCTCTGGTTTATGTAGACACCAAAGGGGGCTAGGGTTATACAGAGTCGGTTACAAAGAAGGAGATCTAACATCCGGATCACCAAGCTTGTCTTCCACGCAAAGGAGAGTCCCATCCGGACACGGGACGAAGTCTTGAGTCTTGTATCTTCACGGTCCAATAGTCCGGCCAAAGTATATAGTCAGGCTGTCCGGATACCCCGTTATCCAGGACTCCCTCAGTAGCCCCTGAACCAGGCTTCAATGACGATGAGTCCGGCGCGCAGATTGTCTTCGGCATTGCAAGGTGGGTTCCATCTCCGAATACTCCAAAGTAAACCTTGAACACTTAAATCGTGTCCGGCTCTGCAAGACGATTTTCACATACCACCGTAGAAATAACGATATTCCACAAATATAATCTGCTGACAACTTTAGATAACGTGACATCACACCATGGTCAAGTCATTATTCGAACCGTTTTCCCACAACCAGCGACCGCACATATTGCGAGGCGGGTTCCTCGGCACGTCTTGTCGAAGTAGAGATCATGTCCCCTTATCATGGGATCCTCATTAATACGGGCACGGGTAACCCAACCATGCTATTAACGTGGCGCTTGGAAAATAAGCGATTTCATGAGGCAAGCGGGGAGGCGCACCGTTTTCGCCACCTCTATAAAGGGATAAGGATCTCCCATTTTTACCCACGCCTTCTTCCTCCTTTGCTCATCCATTCTCGCACCGTCGAGCTCCAGCGCCCTAGTTCACGCCTTCTCCACACAGCCAAACATGTCCGGAGCGGGAGGCAAGTGGGTGGCCTCTACCGTCAAGGAGGAGCACATTACAAAGTTCCGGGCGGCCGGGTACTTGGCCGCAGATATCACGCACCGGCTCCCGGACGCAGGGCAGATTATTCCGACTCCAGGACCCCACGAGAGGGTCGTGTTCCTCGCCACCTCTCCGTGGACTGGGATTCCCACTCCACCCATTTGTCTGCGGGCTCCTATTCTATTATGGGCTGGATTTTCATGATCTGGCCCCTAACTTCATACTCAACATCTTGGTGTTTATCGTCGTGTGCGAGGCTTTTCTCCGCATCAGGCCCCACTTTGGCCTGTGGCTCAAGATCTTCAACGTGAAGCCAAAGATAGTGGTTGTCCAGTGGGCAGAGTGCGGTGGCGCCATGGTGGGCAAGATGCCCAACTTCACCTGGCTCGAAGGCTCCTTTGCGGAGACCATGAAGGGGTGGCAATCGAGGTGGTTCTACATCACCGAGCCGCACGATGCCAATTGGGTGG
>NC_041381.1:615586632-615587327 GCF_002162155.2 Triticum dicoccoides
CGAATTCCAATCCGGCATCCCTATGCGGCTCACTTCCTGGAAGAGGAAGGGCCAAGCCCAGGGCGCATCTGCGGAGCTGACCGGACTCCAAAACTGCGTCAAAAACATGATAACCAAGAATATCAAGCTGGTCAATGTGGTCCAGGTCATGCTATTTCTCCGGATTCTCCCGTGTCAGAGACGGGCATTCAACATGTGGGAGTTCGACGCGACCCAACACCAGACACTGCAAGAGCTCTTTGACACTACGCACAAAGACGCCCGGAAGGTGTTGTTCAAGGCCAGCGAAGTTCCTCCTCCCACCTCTGAGGACCGCGGACTCAGCGCCAAGCGCCAGGCCAATGCGGTAAGCATTCTACATTTCGCAAGATTTGCCCTTCCTCAGTATATTAGTGGGAGAAACTTAGGCCACTATGCTGATTTTAACAGGAATATGTGGCAACGGCGGAGCGGATCGACTGTCCAGCTCCGTTGCCTGAGGACCCAGCAGACGAACTCCTGACGGAGATGCTGGTTCCGGCACCCTATGAGGTGCAGGAGAAGGAGGCCAAGAAAAAGGTCACAGGGACCAGAAGAAGTTCCCGGTGCAATGTGGTGCCGGACTCATCGTCTGAAGACACCGGGGCGCACTCCTCCAATGACAACGAGGAGGAGGAGGAGGAAAACCCTCTCCCCGAAAATGAGGGGGGGGGGGG
>NC_041381.1:615587473-615604332 GCF_002162155.2 Triticum dicoccoides
AGGGTCCAAGAAGGGATGGACCCTCCCTTCGGACCACTCCACAACCGCCGCCTATAGCGAGGAGGAGTGGCTACCCAGGGGCAAGCCCCTGGCGAGATCGTAAGTATCCGCACTCTATAATACTTTTAGTGCAACTTAACTTCATAGTTTGTTATAATGTCTAACACGCATATGCAGTCCGGCTAGGTCCCATCCCGAGATATCCTTTTCAGATGGGTCTCTGAGTGATTTGGCAATGAATTCGCTCCCGACGGGCACCTCTTCAAGGCTTGCGGATGACACGGAGGTGTGGTCCCAAAGGGTACCAGAGCAGGGGGAGGCGGCTCTGGAGACACCCTAAGGCGAAATTCCAGACGTCGGGCACATGGGGAGTAAGATCCCCATAGATTATGCTGACGAGAGCCGTAGCAAGTTGGGCTCCCAGCCGGACACTACACCGGAACCTCCAAAGGTTCCGGATTCGGGTAGGCAGTCCCTCGCTAGGGAGGGTGAGTCGGCTGTGTCGACGACCTCCATTGCGCCAGTGGCATCGGATAGTCTGCTGGAAGTACTTCGCGGCGCTTCCAGTGATGAAGAGCACCGTACTCTTATGAGTACGGTGATTCAGAAGGTTCGGTCCACCAAAAGAGGATTGACCGAAGCCTGCACCAGCCTCCTGACAGGCTTTGAGGTAAGTAATCAAAAGTTTGAGAAATTATCACCCAATAGACAGTAGCCCCTGATAGTCTGTTTGGTGTTCGGAAAGAAAAGCCAAACGGAGGGTCAACTTTAAACCGCAGGAATCTAACATTATGTGTCTATGTGAATAAGAAGGCGGTGCTGCTTGCCGCTGCTGCCTGCACAGCAGAGGTTGCCGGACTCAAACGGGACCTGAAACAGGCCGAAGAGGAGCTCAGCCTCACGAAGAGGCAGCTCAAAGAGAACAAAGGTGAGTGATACCCCGTTAATGTGTCGCATAGAGGAGAAAAGATTGGTGACGCTAACAAAAAGCGTCATGATGTTTTAATAGGGGCCCTGACCGAAGTGGCGGCCCTGAGGAAAGCGCTATCCGAGGCCGAAGACAAGGCGGTCGCGGAGCGCATTGAGCATGAAAAGCAAGATGCTAGGGTGGGCGAGGTACAGGAAGAGCTCTAGGAGCTCGGCAAGAAGTTCGAGTCCTTGGAGCGTGACTTCAAGATGAAAGAGTCTGAGCTTGCGAAGGCCCTTCTGAGCGCGAAATACGGCAAGGCCGAAGCCCAAAAGGCCTTATAGGAAATCCAGGCGGCCAAGAAGATAGTGGCGGGTAAGGCATTCATTATGCAAAGCAAGCATGTGGAGGAGACATTTCTTTTACTTACCTAAATTCGGAGCTCTCCAGGGGCATTCGCAGATTTGCCACGCAACATATCAGATGCCATGGAGTTCTACCATGCCGAAGAGGGGAGCTCGACGGAGAAGCTGTTCTGGTTCCAATATGCCGGAGCTGAACACCCAATGCATCTGAGTGACCAACTGACGCAATTGGTTGAACTCCACGGGGCGGCCGAAGTGGCCATGAAGGACTTCATAGTCCGGATGTGGCCTGGTGATCCCCTGACCGACAGCTACTTCGCCCTTATAAAGGGATTGTAAATGCCAGTCCGTGGCTTGAAGTTATCAAGCAATCCGTTTGTAATGAGGGTGCCCGCCAGGCCTTTGCCCGTGCGAAAATGCATTGGGCCAAGCTGGATGCAGAGAAGCTGGTGAAGGCGCATCGCTACCTCGAGAAATATTATGATGGCATTATGAAAGGCGCTCGTCTCGTGGCTGATGAATGTACCAAGGACACAATCTTTGAGTGAATGTACTCATGTCGTCTTTGTAATATGAAAACGAATTTGTTTGCGCTATATGGCGCTTTGTTGATTTGAAATATTACCTTCTGGCGGCTGTTTATAAAATTTTGAAAGTAGGCCAGTCGTCGGCTTTCGCCCCCACGTAACTAGTACTAGGGTGTTCGTGGAAAACCCAAACACTATTTATCCAAATTTTTGGTCCTTGAAGGAGGTGTTTGGCGCAGTGAACAAGGCAATCGGACTATGCGGCTTTATAACTCTCACTTAGCCATAGAAGTCTACAATTTTAAATTTTGGCGAAGCCCCTAGAATTTGGAAAGCCGAATTGGCGCGCTATACACGCCTAAATCGGACGAGGCCGATTCCTCGCCTGAAGCAGAAAAAATCTTTAAGGATTTAAGACCTCTCGAACAGTGACCAGCTCTCGCCACATCATGACAGTCGGTTTTCAGGTTTCTCTACTGAGGTGCTCGTCCGGAAGAACCGGGACACAATCGCAGTAGTTCTCCCTGCGCTACCTTAGCCGATATAACGGAACGTAAGGTACCAAGACAAGGGAGCCGGGCAAACCCAACTATTGACCCAAGACATGATTCGGAGCAGATGCATATAATGCTATAAGTTCGGGGTGCCGCACTGTCAAAAGTGTTCGGACTTATCTTGCCATATTATGGGGTGCCATAAGAAGCCCCTGGCAAACTGAACGTACCAAAGTGTACAGATGCTATATTAAATAAACATTTTTAGGGGAAAAATGTGAGGATAGGAATAATAAGCTGATGCTATATATTATTTCCCGTTGTTATTTAAATAATATTTCCAAGCATATGTGTACAATTAATGCATTAAGCAGAAGCAAATAGGACTATTTGACATGTCCTATCCAAGGGCGGGCCGCTTGCGGGTATGTAAAATAGGTATAACGATCATTGACAGATACCACCTGGGTATTCCCTTTGGGCGCAAAGCCTTTTGCCTCCTTGGTTTTTCCCTCCTATGATGAGTCCGACGATCTGGTTCTCTGAAGGGGATGCCCGAAAGTAGGGTCCTGAAAGAGAAAGAATGTTATTAAAGTATGCGGGTCTTGTCGAGGCTGAACCGCACTGTGGGCCGCATCACCATTGTGCCTCCGCCTGTGCCCATGGTATTTTGAGTGCGTAATTGTGTACGCACGACACAAATGCTGCCTGGATGGGTCTAGGGCAGAGGCCGGACTGCTAGTCATGCTCTTGGCGTGACTGATGATCCTGTTGCAGAGTACTCCGGACTCGCTTGACAGAGCTCGGGGTTGTTGTCGCCGAATTGGCGGTTTGCCGGAGAAGGTTGCTTTGTACTTCTGCCGCGAGGGCCGCAGTGTGCTCTTCTGTACGGAGAGAGCGGTCTGTGTTTCCATTGACTGTTATAACCCCGCGAGGTCCTGGCATCTTGAGCTTGAGGTATTCATAGTGTGGTACCGCATTGAATCGAGCGAATGCGGTTCATCCAAGTAGTGCATGATAGCCACTACGGAAAGGGACGATATGAAAGATTAACTCCTCACTTCGGAAGTTATCTGGGGATCCGAAGACCACTTCTAGTGTTATGGAGCCCGTACAACGGGCCTCTACTCCTGGAATTACACCTTTGAAGGTGGTTTTGGTGGGTTTGATCCTTGAAGGATCGATGCCCATTTTGCGCACTGTGTCCTGATAAAGCAGGTTCAGGCTACTACCACCGTCCATAAGGACTCGCGTGAGGTGGAACCCGTCGATGATTGGGTCAAGGACCAATGCGGCTGAACCACCGTGACGGATGCTGGTAGGGTGATCCCTACGATCAAAAGTGATCGGACAGGCTGACCATGGGTTGAACTTTGGGGCGAGTGGCTCCATTGCATAGACATCCCTTAGTGCTTGCTTTCATTCCCGTTTGGGAATGTGGTTGGCATAGATCATGTTTACCATTTTCACCTGGGCAGAAAATTTCTTCTGTCCCCCAGTGTTCGGACGCCGGGGCTCCTCCTCGTCATTGTTGTGCAGCCCCTTGTCCTTGTTTTTGGCATTTATCTTGCCGGCCTATTTGAACACCCAACAATCTCTGTTAGTGTGGTTGGCTGGCTTATCAGGGGTGCCATGAATTTGGCACGAGCGATCAAGTATGCGGTCCAGACTGGACGATCCCTGATTATTACTTTTGAACGGCTTTTTCCGCTGACCGGATTTTGAGCCACTGAATCCGGCGTTAACTGCCGTGTCTTCGGTGTTGTCGCCATTGTTCTGACGCTTATGTCTGTTGTGCCGTGGCTTTCCGTCATTGTCGTGGACATCTGAAGTGCCGGAGTTTATTGGCGTGGTGCTACTGCGAGCCAATCAGCTGTCCTCGCCCGCGCAAAAGCGGGTCATGAGTGTCATGAGGGCTGCCATGGACTTCGGTTTTTCCTGGCCGAGGTGTCAGGCGAGCCACTCGTTGCGGATATTATGCTTAAAGGCCGCCAAGGCTTCGGCGTCCAGACAGTCGACAATTTAGTTCTTTTTAGTTAGGAACCGAGTCCAGAACTTCCTGGCTGACTCTCCGGGCTGTTGGGTAATGTGACTCAAGTCATCAGCATCCGGTGGTCGCACGTAAGTGCCTTGGAAGTTGTCGAGGAACGCGTCCTCCAGGTTTTCCCAACTGCCGATGGAATTTGCCGGCAGGCTATTTAGCCAGTGTGGGGCCGGTCCTTTGAGTTTAAGGGGAAGATACTTGATGGTGTGTAGATCATCACCGCGGGCCATGTGAATGTGGAGAAGGAAATCTTCGATCCATACCACGGGGTCTGTTGTGCCGTCGTATGATTCGATGTTTACGGGTTTAAACCCTTCTGGAAATTCGTGATCCATTACTTCGTCAGTGAAGCATAGGGGGTGTGCGGTGCCTCTATGCTGGGCTATGTTACTATGCAGTTCGAATAAGTCTGGTCGACTATGTTCGGCCCGGCCAGAATTGTTGATAGTGTATCCGACATGACGATCATCATCATGTGTTGGGGCGCGGCCCCGCGATCTGTAGATCGATCTTGGCTGACCTGCTTTGTTTTCCAGCATGTGTCGCAGATCTTGCCTATTGCCCCGAGCCGTGGTGTATTGGCGTGGGGGTGCGGGCTGGTATTTGGGCTGATATGCCATTTTATCCCGGCCACGAGGTGGCCGGTCAGCCTTGTCCTCTGCTGGTAGTATGGGCTCCTCCTCGAGTTGAGGTAGCAACTTGTGCTTTGGGTAACCTTTGGTGTGGCACTCAAGTCCATATTCCTCGGCTTCCAGGACCTCGGTCCATCTATCTGTGAGCAGATCTTGATCAGCCTGGAGCTGCTGCTGCTTCTTTTTCAGGCTTCTCACAGTGGCCATAAGCCGGCACTTGAAGCGCTCCTGCTCTACGGGATCCTCGGGCACGCCGAATTCATCGTCGCCGAGGCTCACCTCATCTTTGGAGGGGGGCATGTAGTTGTCCTCTTCCAAGTATCCGTCCATCGCCTGTTCATCTGGGCTAACCTGCCCGTCTTCCTGTTCGGCCTGCTCGAAGGCAGGCTAATTGGGATTGCATTCATCTTCGGCACCATCCCGATTGTTTTAGTCTCCTGTGCCGGTATTGCTGTGACGGGGCTTAAAGCGGCGCCGATGACGCCCATGCTTTGATTTTTTCCGTAAGGGTTTATCCTTTGTTGCCTCATCGCCATTGGTTTCTTTGGGAGTGTCCACCATATATATATTATACGAGGAGGTGGTTGTCCAGCGCCCCGTGGGCGGTGGTTCCTGTTCTTCTCCTGCATCGTTGTCTGCACAGTCAATGTCTTCGGAGTCGAAGTCGAGCACGTCGGTCAAATCATCGACAATGGCAATGAAGTGGGTGGTGGGTGGGTAACGAATTTCCTCGTTGCCTGCCTCCCACTCGAGCCGGACATAGTTTGGGCAAAGGTCTCCTGATAGAGAGAGAGACCTTAATGAATTCAGCATGTCGCCGATGGGCGAGTGCTGAAAGATATCCGCAGCGGTGAACTCCATTACCAGAGCCCAACCGGATTCGGTGGGCTTGGGTGCGCGCGGTCTGGAACCTAAAGCCGGACACAAGTCCGGGAGTCCGGTGACACATGCTTCCTTAGGGATGGAGTCTGTGTTCGGCTCTACCGCCGATGAGTACGCGGCCTCCAGGGCGGGGTCCATCCACCCGTCCTCGGACGACGCGATCTGCCCCGGATTTAGGTCCGGAGGTATTGCAGGCGCGATATCCCGAATATTGTCTGACAACAGGTCTAAGCCGTGCTCGTCGTGACTGCTCGGCGCTCCTGGCGTAGGCCCAAATCCGTCGAAGACCAAGTCTCCGCGGATATTGGCCATGTAGTTCAAGTTTCCGAACCTGACCTGATGGCCAGGGGCATAGCTGTCGATCTGCTCCAGATGGCCAAGCCAATTGGCCCGCAGTGCGAAGCCACCGAACACAAAAATCTGTCTGGGGAGAAAAGTCTCACCCTGGACCGTGTTGTTGTTGACAATTGAAGGAGCCATCGAGCCTTGCTGCGACGACACAAAGGAACTCTCAATGAAAGCACCAATGTCGGTGTCAAAACCGGCGGATCTCGGGTAGGGGGTCCGGAACTGTGTGTCTAAGGCTAATGGTAACAGGAGGCACGGGACACGATGTTTTACCCAGGTTCGGGCCCTCTCTATGGAGTAATACCCTACTTCCTGATTGATTGAT
This sequence comes from Triticum dicoccoides, assembly GCF_002162155.2. Lineage (NCBI taxonomy): Eukaryota > Viridiplantae > Streptophyta > Magnoliopsida > Poales > Poaceae > Triticum > Triticum dicoccoides. Next base: position 615,593,998 of record NC_041381.1, read on the forward strand.
CTTGATGATATGAGTATTACAAGAGTTGATCTACCACGAGATTGTAGAGGCTAAACCCTAGAAGCTAGCCTATGATTACGATTGTTGTTATTCTACAGACTAAACCCTCTGGTTTATATAGACACCGGAGGGGGCTAGGGTTATACAGAGTCGGTTACAAAGAAGGCGATCTAACATGCAGATCTTCAAGCTTGTCTTCCACGCAAGGGAGAGTCCCATCCGGACATGGGACGAAGTCTTGAGTATTGTATCTTCATGGTCCAACAGTATGGCCAAAGTATATAGTCAGGCTGTCCGGATACCCCCTTATCCAGGACTCCCTCAACATTGGACGGCGGCAAGTACGGCGCGTGGCTAAAGGTGCTCCCGTCGTCGGCCGCCAGCGTGGCTACCGCTTGTGCGGTCGTGTCTGCGTCCGGCTATGCTGCTATTGCGTCGCGAGAGGTGACTTGAGCGAGGGTGGCGACCTCGAGCTTCATCCCCGAAGACAAGCTCTCCCGCAGAGCATTCGCGCTTGCGGTCATGGCGGATGAGGTGCCAGGTAGGAGGACGATGCGCTATGGTGTGGAGGTTAGCTGGGCATTGCCGCTTTAAGTAGCGCATTCTGGTGAGGTCAAGAATCCGGATGCGTCATTAAGTCGCCGGAGTTGGTTCCTCGGGCACCGAGCCTCTTAACGACGACATACGAATGGACGACATGAATGCGGGCAGCTGGCGCCGGCTGGGAACGCACCGTGCAACGGTGCGAGGGACGAGGGTTTGGTATGCCAGGGTAGTCAGCTGCGGTCGTGGCAACGTTGGAGATGCCCTTTGCTCACATTCGATCCCTCCATGTCATTGAAAAAGCAAGACGACCCGGCATGGTCTCAGGTCCTGAGGATGCAGTTGGCGCGCTACACCACTCTGCGGATGCATCGCGGTGCCCCGTGCATCCTTGACGAGCCGGGTGTAGGGGTGTGTTTGGATTGTGGCTAAAGTGCACCTTATCAAAATTTTGTTCATGACCCAAAGATTGGTCTTTGTTTGGATGGTTGGCATTCTTTTTGTCATGCCAATGAACTCTAGCCAACTCTAGTTCATTTTTCTTGACAATGTAGGCCAAATCATGGACAACCAATACGTCAACCATAATTTTGGCTACCCAATGCTTTGATGGGGAAACCTTGGGCACAAATCAAACATATTGTTGGTCATGCCACAGCACTAACGCAACCCTCGGCTTACTGAAACCGACCATGTCTAGAAACGATGAGCATGCCGCTCACCGTGGTCGCCGTGTCCAGAGGCGGTGCTGGAGCTGCACCACGTTGTTGGCCCCAATGACCCACATGAACGGTTGTCGGTGGCGAGGAGGTCATGGGCCGGCTCCTCCATTGGACTAGTATGCGCTATGTCGTCCCGACGGGTGAGCCCCACATGTCGGTTTCCCTGTTTTCCCAGCCATATTCGAGCGTCAGTGCTCTGTGTTGCGCATTAGGCCTTTCACTATGTAGGCCAAGCGAGACAACTTATTGTTTATTTGAGCCGTTCAGGTATAATCATGTGGCATTTGCTTATTTCTAATTCCTCTCCAACCCTCTTCTCCATCGATCATGTCACCCTCCGGTCGAGTCCATCCTCCCGCATGCCTCATTTGAACATTCCGCCGAGTATCATTTGCATGTACCCACCCTAGCCCTCTTTCAATCGATCTCCGGACCCCAAGATGAAATCGAGAGAGAACGAGTGGGGGCACATGATACCTAAGGCGAATTCAAAATTTTGATCCGGTGATCATAGCATCCGCAAATCCTATATAAAGGGCATTCAACGTTCGTTTTGTTTTTGAACGTACAATATACTCCCTCCTTTCCTTTCTAGTTTACATATAAGTTTTATGTGTAGTCAAAGTATCTCTACTTTGATAAAAAAAGTATCAACGTTCAACAACGCCCAATCAATATTGTTAGATTCGTACATACTCCTAGATTTGTACTCGAGATGGTTTCCAATTTGCTTTCAACCACATGAATGTGCTTGTTCTCGCGCATGCTCTTCCTACTAGGATTTCGCCACGTATAGCCAGTCCAATAGTAACTTTTTAAGCTCCCTGTCCAATAGTACACGTGGAGTACTGACAACATATGTACTAGAGTATGCAGTGCTCATAGTAGTACTCCCTCCTTCCATTTATATATGGCCTATGTGGAGGAGAGAGATGTGAAAAAGTAAGGGGAGTGAGCTCTCATGCAAGAGCCTAGATATATACGCATTCCTAGTTAAATACAATAAATATGAAGAAAGAGATAGATAGGAGATGGAAAAAGTACTAATACAATAGCCAACCTTATTTTTTTGCGGGAAATAGCCAACCTTATAGCCCACACTACTATATGAGTGCATATAATAGATGATGGCTATAGATGACATGGCAGTCCCTCATAGCTATCGACTGGCTATATTATTAACCATGCTCTAATGCGTTTTTAAAACCGCATTTGACTATTGACAAGATTAATAGTACATGAGATGTATAATGTGAAAATTATATCATTGGGAACTCCTTTCGCATACGAATTTGACCATATGCTTTGTGTAAGTTGCATGTCATATATTATTACTCTAACATTTGGTCAAAGTTAGCCTCGAAAAACGCATTAGGCCCTGTATAGTAAATGGAAGGAGGGAGTAGTAGTGGAAGTGGATCCTCTGACGTAGGTATACCTGCCTTATCTTCCCTTTCGGTCTGTTACTGGCGGACCCCATGCTTGCTAGGCCCCGCATGTCAGTTACTCAATGGGTTCGGCCACGTCAGGGGATCCTCATCCGTAGTATACTCCCTCTGTTTTTATTTACTCCGCATAAAACGGAGGGAGTGGTAGTATAATAAATGACACGGGCTGGGGAGGGGACGGGACGTCGGTTTGCTCTCAACTGCAGTCCCACAAGCGAGTGAAAATGCAAGACGAAGCGCGTTCCAATCGGTGAGCGACATGGAGGGTCCAGCGTAATGAGCTGCAACGCGAACGCAACAAGAGCGATGTACAGTCAAAACCGATTGACTGTTCGTCACCGGAACCACTATTCACACCAGAACCTTTGCTGCTCGGCCTAAGCCAGCCACTGCCCTAAAACCACACCTAATCTCCATCCCATTCCCCCACCTTTCGATCCCCTAGCCCGCATCAAGCGTCCCCTAGTTCGCCGAAAAGCCATGGTGCGCTGCAAGATCACTTACTACAAGATGCTGACGCCGGAGCGCCGTGCAGAAATCGCGGCGGCAGTCGGCACCATAGACCTTCGTTCCCAAGCTCGCTTTGCGGCGGGCCAATCCCCAAGTTCTCTGGAGCCAAGCTACGAGGAGGAGGAAGCCAGTCCAATGTTCATGGCGGAGGTCGTGGTGCAGAAGGCCACCGATGGGTATGAGACGATGGACGTCGACTTCGTGCCGGCGTTCGAGTCCCCCATGGTGCAGGAGGACCAGCGGTTCAACATGGCGATACTAAAGGAGGACCAGGAGGCAGAGGCTCAACTTGACATGGAGTGCGCGCATGCCGCTACCATCGAGGCTCTCCTGTAGGCATAACCAGATGTCATGGATGTGAACCAGGCGGCGAAGACTCAACTTCAGGCGGAGTGCGCGGATTCCGCTGCCATCGAGGTCCTCCTGCAGGCGGAACCGGACGTCCTGGACTTGAACCAGGCGACAGAGGCTCGACGCCTTCCTGCAGGCGGAACCGGACGTCCTGGAATTGAACCGGGCAGCGGAGGCTCGACTCGACGCGGAGCGCGCGGATGCCGCTGCCATTGAGGCCCTCCTGCAGGCGGAACCGGACGTCCTCGACTCGAATCGGGCTGTGCTCTTGTCCATGTAGAGCGCCCGCACGCTCCGCGTGAACGAGTAGCTGGAGGCCAAGGACAACCACGGTGCGGAGACACACGTTGGCAGCTACGGCTGGTTTGTGCCGGCAGCCAAAGACGACGAGGGCATCTCATTCCGCGAGCAGTGATAGTTTTTCTTTATGTTGTTGTTTTTATGGATATTTTGCTGTGTAAAAACATATATTTGTTATGTAAGTCGCCTAACTTGGGTCAGTCTACCATTTCAGGCGGTTGGATGAATATCCTACTTCTCCTAACCCATCTTCCTCACCTCTTCTTCTTCCCCAACAAACCACCGCACGGGCCGTACGGATACTCCCCAAGATGTGGTTGGATAAACATACTCTATGAACGAAAATTATGTGTCAGCGGTCGAATGGCTGAGTTTGGTTTGTTCACATGCGACAGCACGTGTCAGTGAGGGTCCGTTCCCTTGGTTGGGTTTGCGGCGTGCAGGAGCGACTGTGTGAGGGTGCGGTGCGACCGCGGCGTGCAGGAGCAACTGTGTGAGGGTGCGGTGCGACCGTGACAGCCATGTGCAAGTGTACCTACTTCTCATTTTGAAAACTTTAGGCAAGCTTGGCAAAAATGTGTGGCGAAGTATGGCAATGCAAGGCCTAGACCCAAACAGGATAAGTATGTACGTAGTAGGAGTACTAGTGTTAAAAAAGAAAGGCGGGGTTTTTCTTCGCGGGATTTAATCGATACAAATCCTCGTTTCATGTGTCAATTATTGCGTATTTGTTTCTCCAAAGACCAAAGAGCTAACCACCTCACTCCTCATCGCTTGATTAATGCAGCGCCATGCAAACCAACCTTCTCACTTCCGCATGCATGCAGGGGATATTAATGTCCTTGGTTGCTAGTACGAGGCAAACCCCATCAATTTTTCCACGATTAGTGTTAGTGGCCTTTTGCAAATTGTAATTTTGATATACTGGCCTTGTGTACAAAAATGGAGGTAGTAACTATATTTGACTTCCTTCCCCATTTCAGTGACGTCGACGATATCTCGAACATTGTGGTTTGGCGAAGTGCGTTTGATGGAGAACACCATTGAGGCCTTGAGGGAGACCATGGTAAGTCATTCGCAAGTGCCGCCTGCAAGCCGAGACAACCGCCTTATTTGCATCCAGGAAGTCCGTTGAATCAAAGGACGCGTAAATGTACCAGTACTACTAGTACACAATAGCATCGTCCGTCCAGCTTAGTGTGGTGAGATGGTTTCTCGAAGAAGACAATGGAGAAATGGAGTCAGCGAAGAGTGAAATGATGGTTGCTTCGTTCGTGCTTTTGTGATTTGACGCATCACTGCTTTGTGATTTGTGATAGAAGGGACATGGGAGTAGACTATGTGCTCTATACTGTACTACATGCGTCCAAGCATGGGAGAAAGAGGGGAGACGTTGCATTTTTCTATTCCTTCAATCAATCAATCAGGGAGCTTCGTTTCCATCTTTTTGGCTTTGGCAACACCGTCCACAATGGTTCCTGTCGGTGTCAAAACCGGCGGATCTCGGGTAGGGGGTCCCGAACTATGCGTCTAGGCGGATGGTAATAGGAGACAAGGGACACGATGTTTTTACCCAGGTTCGGGCCCTCTCGATGGAGGTAAAACCCTACTCCTGCTTGATTAATATTGATGATATGGGTAGTAGAAGAGTAGATCTACCACGAGATCAGAGAGGCTAGACCCTATAAGCTAGCCTATGGTATGATTGTTGTTCGTCCTACGGACTAAAACCTCCAGTTTATATAGGCACCGAAGAGGATTAGGGTTACACAGAGTCGGTTACAATTGTAGGAGATCTACATATACGTATCGCCAAGCTTGCCTTCCACGCCAAGGAAAGTCCCATTCGGACACGGGACAAAGTCTTCAATCTTGTATCTTGATATTCCAGGAGTCCGGCCAAAGGTGATAGTTCGGCTATCCGGACACCCCCTAATCCAGGACTCCCTCAGTAGTCCCTGAACCAAGCTTCAATGACGACGAGTCCGGCGTGCATATTGTCTTCGACATTGCAAGGCGGGTCCGAATACTTCATAGAAGATTTTGAACACAAGGATAGTGTCCGGCTCTGCAAAATAAGTTCCACATACCACCGTAGAGAGAATAATACTTACACAAATTCAATCTGCTGACGTATTCCGTGGCATGACATCACACCACGGCCAAGCCTTTATTCGAATCGTTTTACTTTCCCACCTCAGCGCGTTTAGCGAGGCGGTTTCCATGGCACGTCTTGTCAAAGCAGAGATCGTGTCCCCTTATTCCGGGATTCTCATTAATACAGGTGTGGGTAACCCAGTCGTGCCCGTTGGCATGTCTCCTCTATCGAAGGCGAGTCCCGAACGGTTACGGGGAAGGCTCTTGGTATTCAACCTCTTTATAAAGAGACCAAGGCTCCACTCCTTTCTTTCAATCTCAATCAAATCCGCCCCTCGCCTCGAGTTCCAACACCCAAAGCTCCAGATTCAGGCGCTTCGGACCTTCGATGATGTCCGGCTCCGACCTGCAAGGTCGGTGGATGCCTTCCTCCATTACAGAAGAAGACATGCTAAAGCTAAGAGATGCCAGGTATTTAACCGACGAAATTTTGCATAGGCTGCCTGCCCAAGGGCAGGTTATTCCCGCTCCCAAGCCTGTTGAAAGCGTGGTGTTCGCGTCTCACTTTCTTCGGGGGCTAGGCTTCCCGACAGACCCCTTCGTGAGGGGGCTCATGTTTTACTATGGGTTGGAATTTCATGACTTGGATCTGGAGTCCATCCTCCACATCTCATCGTTCATCGTCGTATGCGAAGCCTTCCTCCGCATTACCCCTCACTTCGGATTGTGGCTCAAGACCTTCAAAGTGGAGCCGAAGATGATCAAGGGGCAGCAAGCAGAGTGCGGAGGGGCTGTTATAAGCAACAATCCTGATGCTCCATGGCCCGAGGGCTCTTTTCAAGAGGAGCTCAGCCTATGGCAACAAGAGTGGTTTTATATCACAGTTCCCAGGGGCACCAAATGGGTGGCGCCACCTGCCTTTCGCTCGGGTCCTCCACCGCGGCTGGCGTCATGGGTCAAAAGAAGACTTGACTGGGGTCCGTCCAAGGACGTGCCCTTGTTGCAGGGCCGCATTCAAGACCTCCTAGAGAGAGATCACTCTAGTCATAGTAGCGCAGGTCATGCTGATTCGTTGCATCCTGCCCTGCAAGCGTCGCCCCCTCCGCCTGTGGGAATTTAACCCGAAGGGACCACGAGCTCTCCAACATTTTATGGGCGCGGTGCCCGTGGAGATGTTCAAGCTTTTCTTCGGATCACAAGCGATGTGTCCGGATTTGACCGAGGACGCAAGTCTGAGCTACAATCGCCCGGATACTCAAGTAAGTAGCCATGTACCCGGACACGCTATCCCATATTTATCATGAGCTTGCCCTTTAAAAGAGTTGTTCCTTGAACAGGAGTGGATAGCGAAAGCAAAGTTAATCAGGTGTCCGGCCCCCCTTCCTGAGACCACGCCGAATCCCGTGTTAACCAGGATGCTGGAGGTTGTGCCTTTGGAAGAAGGTGAAGGGGGGAACAAGGAAGCTACCGCCTCCGCGAAGGACGCTGTTAGGAAAGGAGGGATCGAGAATCCCTCCATCCAAGAGAAGAAGAGGACCGCCTCTGAAGACCCGGAGATCATGGTCTCAAAGCGGGGGAAGAAATCTTCGTCAAAGGGTCCTGTGCCGAGAGATGTCTCGGCCGCATTGTGCCCCCAAGTGGATCAGCCCTCCACCGAGCCGTAAGTAAAAAGGGGAGTTTTAAAATAAAGGATATCCCTGCCCTATTTCTGATGAAGATAACCGAAATTTTACCTTGTAGTTCGGATCTCAGCCCTTCTCAGCAGAGCTCATCTTCGGGGGATCTTCGTCCGGAGATGATGGAGAGCGAAATGCCTCCCCCTGCCGTACCGTCTTGCGAGGCGGGCGACCCTGAGGTGTCGTTGCGGAGGGTTTCTCCGAGTCCGGCGGGTTCGGAAGGCAGTCGTATGTCCCCTCAAAGCCCTCCGCGTCCGGCCTTCGAAAAAGGCCATCGGACGAGTCTGGCACCACCTGGTGTACGGTCGGAGGAGCCGAAGGATCTGCTCGGGCAAGCGTCTATCTCAGAAGATCACCGTGTGTTAATGGGTACGGTGATTGAAAGGATTTCATCCGCTGAGAGTGGATTGCATGAAGCCGTTAGAAGTTTACTGACAGGTTTTGAGGTACGCAAAATGATGTACCTTCTGACAGTTCCGCATATGAAATGCGCCCTGTGTAGATAGTAGCCCCTGAGGCTCGGTGTGCTGTCAAAAATGATAGCGCACCGAGGATCATAATCCCAGGTATAATGTGTCTCCCTTCCTATGTAGGTGGCGAAGGGTCCGGTGGCTAGCCGGACTGATGAATTTGCCGAACTAAAGCGGCAACTTGACGTGGCGGATGCCGACATCGCGCTTGTCAATAAGCGACTTGATGAGTCACAAGGTATGCAATTTCTCCGCGGACACCTGGTAAGGGAGCTTGATGCCCGTGCCTTACAACATGTATGCTCGATGCAGATGGTGCCGCTGCCATGGAGAACCTTCGGGTGGAGCTCACCCGAGCCAAGGAGCAGGCCAGAAAGAGTGATGCGGTTGCCTTAAAGGCGGCCGAAGAGCTAAAAGCCGAACAGACTGCTCACTGCCGAAGCAAGAAGGAAATGGCCGAGATGGCCGTGAAGTTGAAGGATGCTGCCGACCGCTGCAAGCTTCTTGAAAAAGAAGATCGAGCGATGCAAGATGACCTGAAGAAGGCCACTACCGAGGCCAAGGATGCTCGCTTGGTGATGAGAGCTATGAAGGAGGAGCTGCGTCAGGCCGGAGATATCGCGGCTGGAAAGCCCTTTCTGCTGCGGAGGAAATTCGTGGATCCTAAATATGCTCAGTTGGACCGGCTGTGGAGTTCGGAGGATGCTTATCTGGACTTGGCGGCAAGTGCCGCGGACGCGGCCGAACACTTCCGAGATCAAAAGGATCACGAAATGGAAAAGGTTTTTTGGTCATAGTTCCATAATCCAGAGCGCCCACTTCCATTAACCGATCGCTTGGCCGAATGGGCGGAGTTGAATAGGTTATCCGGACTTGCCATGAAGGATGTCGTGAGTCTTTTGTGGCCGAAAAGGCCCGAGCCGAAGAGTTATTTTGGCTTGGTGCAGCAGTTCCTTGGTGCAGTGCCGCATATCAATGCAATGAGGAGGTCGGCATGCATAGAGGGTGCACGGATGGCTCTTGCCCGTGTCAAGACATACTGGGCAGAGATGAAGGCCACCGATGTTGCATCCCAAGATTCGGACGGAAGCCGAGTACCTGTCGAGCATTATTTTCAGGAAGTTCTGCAGGGCGCTCATTTAATAGAGACGCAGTGCTCGAAGGATATTATGTTCGAATAACATGTATTATTGTGAAACAATGTATCGATGGAATATAAAAGCTTTTTATACTTGTGCCATTCAAGAATTAAAATACCTCCTCTGCGGCCGCTAATGTATATGTATATATAACCTAAAAGATGGCAGTCTTCGGCTTCAGCCCCCACGCATATAATGCGGGGGTGTTTGCAAAAGGCGCATTTTCACACTTGATCCAATGTCTTGGTCCTATAAAGGAGGTGGTAGCGCAGCAAACTAGGCAACCGTACTATAATGCTTTATCACTTTCACTTAGCCATAGGAGTTTGACAGTGGGGCTACTATATAGCCCCTAGGGGCACCGCGCTCACCCGAATTCGGGGCGCGTATGTCACTACTAGGGAAAACCCTATACACAGAACTTTAGCAGTAGTGTGAGTCAGAAAAGCACGCTGGTGCTAATTAGCAGTAGCGCACCAGAGGAAACCGCGCTGCAGATAAAGATCTAGCAGTAGCGCATCTTGCTGAACACACGTTACTACTAAAATTCCCACGGCTTATCCCATAGGCTACACATAGTAGTAGCGATCTATGACGAACCGCGCTACCGCTACGTCGTTTGTAGCAGCGTGTTTTAATATAAACTAGTTGCTGCTAAAGGTTATAAAATTAAATGGAAAGAGAATGGAAAGGTAATTGAAAATGAAAGAAATAGAATAAGGTGAAAGGAAACAAATAAAATGTGAAGAAAACTAAATGGAAAAGGGAAAGAAGAGAAAGGAGTAGCAGTAGCGTGTACCAGAGAACACGCTGTAGCTAAGATAGCAGCAGCGCTTTTCCCGGAATGCACTACTGCTACTTCTGACTTAACCACGGGGATCGTCCTTCCCCACGCCACTTTCCCCCAAATCCAACTCTCTCCACTCTCGCCGCCGCCGTCGCCCTTCGGCCGCCGCGCGCTCTCAGCACCCTCTACGCCGCCCCGACCCCCGACCTCAACGTCGCCCCCGCCCCTGACCTCAATGCCACCCCGGACGCCGCCCGACCCATGATTCAACGCCGCCCCCGCCCCCGCCCCC
>NC_041381.1:615604913-615648285 GCF_002162155.2 Triticum dicoccoides
CCGCCCCGACCTCGACGCCGCCCTGCCCCTCCCTCGTCGCAGTCACCCGAGGTGAGCACGCCCGCTCCTCCCTCTCCCCTACCTCTGCCTAGGGTTTCTTTATATTTTAGTTGCATATTAAGTTTATTTTTATTTATAGTAAGTTTATTTTAGTTGCATATTAAGAACTAGGTACTAATTAGGTAGTAGGATATTTATTTTTATATTAAGTTTATTTTTAGTAAGAACTAGTTGAATTAATAGAACTAGTTAGTAAGAACTTGTTTATATTTTTTAGTTAAAGCAATTTTTCCCGCCTCGACGTCGACGATGCCTATCCCGCATCCTCGTCGTCGAGTCGGCGGAGGACGACACCTGCTTGACCAGATCGGCCATGTCCGGGACTGGGCTCCGCCGGGGTGGTACTGGGAGGCGCTACCTACCGGGGGGCGCAGGTTGGTGAGGAGCCAGCCTGTCGTTGACCCAAACCTTCTTTGGTGGCGGTCGCGTGGGCCAGTGACGATCGAGAGGTTCGAGGACTCCACGGAGGTGATGCGTCACCGTGTCAGTGAGGAGGACGCGCACGTCCGTCGCTACTTGTTTGCGTTGGAGCACAGGCCATTCTCCAATACCCGGCAGGTTCTCCGGGGATCTCACTGGAGCTATGATCCCGTGATGGTTCCTTCTCTGTGGGTGTCCACCGCCCGCGCCGATACCCGTCGTGTGCTAGGGTTTTAGTTGTATTAGTGATGTTATATGTATGACACTATTCGTGATGTATTAGTGATAATATTCGACGATGTACGGACGTATGAGATGATTTACTTTTGCTTATTGAATGCATGCTAATTTGAGTCCTATCAGATATTTTGAAATGTATATCTTGTGTTGCTCAATATCCAAGTGGCCCGTCATGTTTGCAGGTTACACCACCGAGTGGCCTATGTTTTGCCGGAGTGTTGATTCATTTCCGTTTCGGCAAATTTCAGGCGCTCGATATGTCCTATTTTAGCAAAGGTCATGCCAGATTTTTCCGTGAATTTTGGCATGACTTGTGCCAGAATATGTAAGAAATATCGAGTGCCCCGTATTTGTGTGTTGAGTATCTTGGTAGTTGTCTTCGATCGATTTTCAGTTAATGTTTTAACTATGAACATAGGAAATGTCTGACGACGAAAAGGATTTCGGTATTTGCAAATACTGCGAAGACGAGCGCGGCCTGTGCGACGGAATCTTCCTAGATGATGATAGGCGCTTCAGCATCAAGCTGGACGAGAACTTCGAAGTGGATACAGTAAGTCACAGTGACAAGTCTTTTTTCGGAATCAAGCATGACATCTGCTGCATTTGCTTCAACTTATATTTTTTTTACTATTCTACTAGCGTATCCCCTGCCATGCAAGAGTTTTTGTATTGGATAAGATAGGTTTCAGTCATAGTATGGAGGAAAAGAAAGTTTACTTGAAGACCGAGCATGGTTATATTTTCCATGCAAAATTGTACAATTCAGACGACTACACCTATTTTGGATGCAAACCATGGCGAGCACTATGCAAGACTTATGCATTTGAGCCTGATATGGTTATCACCTTTGATATTCGTCCGGAAGATGGTATTGAAGGTAATACTGACATCTGGGTCGATGTGCAGACGCCTCCAGTTATGCCATTATGTAAGTTTCTCAACCATATTTATGTCTTTGATCGATATTGTTTATTCAAAAATAGTTGACAACTAATTTGTATTGTCAGCTTATTTCGGTGCAAGCAAACATGTCCAGCGCTTGGTAGACAGGACCGTATACTGTCCTGGGGCTGAACTCAACTGCGAGGAGCTCAGTCATTATGTTTCATGGCTTGAGGATCTTGATACTGTCAAGACAAATTTTCTTCCTGCATTTAGAAATGTTAGTACTGAAAATGTGCGACCAATAGTGTTCGTAATGAACTACGGTCACATCTATTTAGGAAGGATGGTAAGATTTTTACTATTTGTCATCATTGCATATTTTCCATACATTATTTTTGAAACTAAACTTCATTGCTAAGTATGTTAACATACGATGTTCTTCAACAGGGACTCCCGATGAATGTTGTGCCTTATGGGATCGAGACTAAAGGTACCATGAGTATTATCAGCTTACGGCCAAGATATCCTACAGATTACTTTAGTGCATTCAAGATTAGCGACGGATGCTTAATAGTGCAAGACTGGACCAAATATGTGATGGGGGAGCGTAGAGAAGTACTAGGGGGCAGAAAACAGATGTGCTACCCACGATTAGGAGACATGTTCATCTGCATGCTCCAGCTTGATCAAGGAGGAGAGCTATACATGTTTTATGTTATTTTACCTCAGAGAGAGCAGTAGGAGTGATTAGCTAGCTAGAAATGAGTTTCAGGATGATGATGTGCTACACTATATTACTATGATGATAAAATAGCTAGTGTTGGTGGTAATGACTATGATGATTATTATTAGCTAGTGTTAGTGGTGATTAAATAAATACTGTTTTTTTAGACAGAAATAAATACTGTTGGTGGTAATGACTATGAGGATGATTAAATAGCTTGTGCTGGCGGATTAGATTCAAGTGGAGGTAACATGTGGTGCACATCGAAAGTACTACTAGTCCAAACTAGATCAAGTTTGGATTAGTAGTATACTTTTGACATGCACCACATATTGCCTCCACTTGAACCTAATCCACCTTCATTTGACACACTGAGGTGCTTGCCTGGCTGAACCTAATCCACCTTCATTTGACACACTGAGGTGCTCGCCTGCCTGACCGGGAAATGGCCCTTCGTTAATGCGGAGGAATCCTATAGATTCCGACGGGTCATCGAATGGTTGACCAGTCTCACGCTATATCATGATAGTCAGTTTTCGGCTTTCTCTACTGAGGTGCTCGCCTGGCTGAACCGGGGCACAATCGCAGTAGTTCTCCTGGTGCCGCCTTAGCCGATAGAGCGAAACGTAAGGCAGCAAAACACATGAGCCGGGCAAACCCAACATTTGACCAAAGACATGATTCGGAGCTGATGCATATAAGGCCTAACTCGAGACGCCGAACACTCCCTAAGGTATTCGGTCTTTATGAAAACGGGCCGAACAACACCCTTGGTAATAAGCCCCTGGTGTCCAGGTACGCGCAAAATTCTGAAGTGGCTCATGCCAAAACGCCAGCCTCCTCCTTGGTTATGGCAAGAAACCAGGGGATGTGTATCAACAAGAGACAGTAAAAAAGGTTTACGCATGGTCTTAATCTGAAAAGAATCCTTGTCACGGGTCCCTACTGCACGTCTGCGCCTGTGTCTCCGTTGTACCGTATCCTGGACGGGTGTAGCACGGTGTTCATCTGTAAAAGAGGGGAACTTAGTTGAAAAAGATCGTGCGAAAATGTATGTTATACTAAATAAACAAAGTACAATTCAAAAAATGAATAAAATTGAGCTTTATTGTCTCTTGTTCTACATGCGCGGAGCCCCTTGTACAGGGGTATACGGCTAGTAAGCCCTTGTATGTTTACGCCGGACTCGTCTAGCCGTGTCCGGGGTCTGAACGACCTGTTTAGGTGCTTTGATTGGTGAAGCCGGCTTAGTGTGTGGTTGTCAAGGCAGTCACACCATCTTTTGCGCTCTAGAAACACTTGGTATTTCCCTTTAAGGAGATGATGCCTCGCGGACCGGGCATTTAAGTGTAAGGGATGCATAATGCGGTATTGCATTAAAGCAGGCGAAAGCTTCATGTCCCAGTAGTGCTTGGCAACTACTTGTGAACGGGGCGAGGTGGAAGGTTAACTTTTTGCGGCGGAAGTTGTCGGGTGAGCTGAACACAACTTCTAGTAGTAGAGAGCCCGTACAATGGGCATATGGGCCTGGCATTACCCCTTGGAAGGAAGTGTTGCTATGGCGAATTTTGGTTGGGTCTATCCCCATTTTGCGGATTGTGTCCTCGTATAGCTGGTTTAGATCACTGCCGCCGTCCATTAGGACTTGTGTAAATTGGAGTCCGTCAATTATCGGATCTAGTATCAAGGCAGTCCATCCTGCATTCCGGATACTTCTAGAGTAATCCTGATGGTCGAAGGTGATTTGTTTTAACAACCAGTGGCAGGACTCCTCTGGGATAGGCTATATGGCGCGTACCTCTATGGGCATCGCTCTATTTTTCCCTTTTGTCACGTGAAGTGAGTTAACTGTTTTGACTTCTTGTGGGAAATTCTTTTGTTTTCCGGTGCTCTCCTTGTGGGGTTCGTCATCTTCCTCGCTTGGTGTGTCGAGCCCCTTGTGTTCGGCGTTGAGTTTGCCGGACTGCTTGAAGACCCAAAAATCTCCGTGGGTATGGTTTGCAGGCTTCCTGGGAGTGCTGTGGATTTGGCATATCTTGTCCAAGATTTTGTTTAAGTTAGATAGCTCGTCCCTGTTATCCTTAAGGGATAGTTTTTTTATGACTCTGCCGAGAGCTTTTGAATCCGGCATTGACTGCCGTGCTCTTCGGGCTGCTTCCCTTGGTCCGGCGCTGGTCCTTGCTGCGTCACAGTTTCCCGTTTCCATCCCTGACTTCGGATGTACTTGGGTCGCTGGTACTGCATCTTGCCAGCCAGCTATCTTCTCCCACGCAAAAGCAGGTCATGAGGCTTGTTAATGCGGCCATTGTTCTTGGCTTTTCTTGGCCGAGGTGTCTGGTGAGCCATTCGTCTCAGACGTTGTGTTTGAAAGTTGCTAAGGCTTCAACGTCCGAACAGTCGACTATTCACTACTAGGGAAAAGCCTAGCAGCAGCGCGGGTTTTGGGCCTGTTAGTAGCGCGGGGGCCGGCGCTACTAATAAGGCGCTACAGCTAACGTATAGCAGTAGCATGGGTGCCACCCGCGCTACTACTACGTCCTTTAGTAGTAGCGTTGGTAAAAACCCGCGCTACTACTACCAGCACGTTTTTTTTTTATTTTTTTCGAAAAAATATTTCGATTTTTCCCCCTTATTTTCAAATTTCTGAATTATTTTAACCTCAAATCTCTAACCACCCCTCATCATTCCAAATCATCTAACTTCCCGGACGGTCACCCATCCTCTCACTACTCCAGCCTGAGCATGCTTAACTTCCGGATTCTATTCTCCCTCGTTTCCAAGTCTGCACTTGTTGTTTTCCTAACAATAGTAAGATGTCAATCCTATTAACCTCAGGAATTTAGCTTGAGCATGAAGTCACACATTTCACTATTTGAGTTTGAAACTATTGTTCTAAAAAATTAGTAACACTAATATTTCTTGAATAATTAGTTTGACCATAGTTTGGCCATAGTTTGACCAGATTTGACCAAAATTCAAAAAAACTAAATTAATTATTTAGTAACACTAATATTCTAGAATAATTAGTTTGACCATTGTTTGACCACAGTTTGACCACACAGTTTGATTTTTTTTTATTTTTTCCACGCTAGATCTTAAAAGCCCCGTAACTTTTTTCTGTTTGGTTTTTGAGGATTTTGAAAATGTTTAACGGGGTTCCCCCCGTTAAATTTGGATGTAACTTTTCGAGTAGATGATTTTTCATATCAAAAACTTTTTCATCCGAGTTAGTATGCAAAAGTTATGCCCACTTTTACAAATTCTCGAGAGATTTTGCAAATAAAGTCGAAATTCATATTTGCAAATTTTCCCAACAACTAGACCACATATCGCATAGGAAACTTATTTTCTTTTATTTTTTGACATTTTCATCATTTTCTTTTATTTTTTTAAACTGAAAAGGCGATCCATAGGGGGGGGTAGAGTTTGAAAATGGGACCTTTAGTAGTAGCGTGGTTTTTTACCCCCTCGCTACTACTATGGCACCACTTAGTAGTAGCGAGGGCTAAAAACCAACGCTACTGCTATCAAACTTAGTAGTAGCGAGGTTTTAAAAACCCGCGCTACTACTATGGCATATCCTGGGGGGCATGGTAGAGACCGCTTAGTAGTAGCGAGGGTTAAAAACCCGCGCTACTGCTATCAACTTAGTAGTAGCGAGGTTTAAAAACCTGCGCTACTGGTAAGTAGCAGTAGCGAGGGTTTTTAACCCTCGCTACTAGTAACTTTCTATGTATAGGCTTTTCCCTAGTAGTGGTTTGGTTCTTTTTAGTAAGGAATCTGTTCCAGAATTTTCGGGCTGACTCTCCGAGTTGTTGAGTTATGTGACTTAAATCGTCTGCATCCGGAGGTCGGACATAGGTCCCTTGAAAATTTCCCGAAAAGCATCCTCGAGCTCTCCCCAATTTCCAATGGTGTTTTCGGGGAGGCTTTTGAGCCAATGCCGGGCTGGCCCTTTGAGCTTGAGGGGTAAGTATTTTATGGCGTGGAGGTCATCTCCTCTAGCCATGTGTATGTGGAGGATGTAATCCTCAATCTAGACTCCAGGGTCTGTTGTTCCGTCGTATGCCTCTATGTTTACGGGATTGAATCCCGCTGGAAATTCATAATCCAGAATCTCATCAGTGAAACATAGGGGGTGTGCGGCACCCCTATATTTAGGTGTACCGTAATATTCGGATACTTGATGTGTTGCATTGCTTACTAGAGCTTGCTTTCTTGGCCCGTAGATAGATCTAACTAGGCCATTTTTTTGATGCGAATCCGTGCGCGGATCGCGTGCCGGCTTGTGTGCGGCGCCGTTTGCCGCTCTATGTTTGCCTTGGGGTCGTCTATCCGACCGGGTGGTCTCCTTGTTCTTTGATTGCGGGGGCTCTACGGCCTCCTCATCAAATTCAGGCAGTAGTTTTCGCTTCAGGTAGCTCGTTGTTCGGCGACTATCGTCGTATTTGTCTGCGGTGTTGAGTACTTTGCTCCATCTGATTCTGAGCGAATTTTCCGCTGTTTGGAGCTTCCGCTTCTGCTTTTTCAGGCTACACGCAGTGGCGACGAGCCTTTTTTGGAGGTTCTCCTGCTCCAGCAACTTGTCCGGCGTGAGATCGTCCGGACTGTTATCTTCGCCGGGGATGGATTGTTTATCCAGGTTGTCCTGTTCGGACGGTTGCTTGATGGCATGTTCGTCGTCCACCGGTTCACCCTGCTCTATGGCTGGGTCTGTATGGCTGTTGTCTTTGTCGAGGCGGCATTTTGAGCGGCGCTTACGTTGCCGTTTTGACTGCTTTTCGAGGGAATGATCCCTTGTGGCGTCCCGTTGTTCCTCGTCGTCGCTTCCTTTAGGTGTATCCACCATGTATACATCGTGAGATGGGGTGGCTATCCAGTGCCTTATAGGTGCTGGTTCATGCTTATCTCCTACATCGTCGTCCATACTGTCGATGTCTTCGGAGTCGAAATCGAGCACGTCGTTTAAACTTTCGACAGTGGCTACGAAGTGGGTGGTGGGTGGGCTTTGAATTTCTTCGTCGTCCACATCCCAACCTTGCTGACCATAATCCGGCTAGGGCTCTCCTGATAAAGAGAGAGACTTTAGTGAATTCAGGATGTCGCCAAAGGGCGAGTGCTGAAAGATGTCCGCAGTGGTGAACTACATGATCGGCGCCCAATCGGATTCGACTGGCAGGGGCGCAGAAGGTTTGGAGTCCGGAGATGAGTCCGGCACCTTGGAGTCATGAGCTTCGCAAAGGACAGAGTTGGTGTTCGGCTCAATCGCCGTAGAGATAGCAGCCCCCGAGGCGGTGTCCAGCCACCCGTCCTCGATCAGCGCAGTCGGCTTCGAGCTTAGGGTCGGAGCGGACACTTGTGCGGCCTCCAGGGCACTGTCCGGCGGCAGAGCTAGATCATGCCCATCGTGACAGTGCGGCGCGCTTGGCTGCGGCTTGAACCCGTCGAAGATCAAGTCTCCGCGGACGTCAGCTGTATAGTTCAAACTTCCAAATCTGACCTGATGGCCAGGGGTGTAGCTTTCAATCTGCTCCAGATGGCCAAGCGAATTGGCCCGCAGTGCAAAGCCGCCGAATACGAAGATCTGTCCGGGGAGAAAAGTCTCACCCTGGACTGCATCATTGTTGATGATCGGAGGTGCCATCGGGCCTAAAGATGACGACACAGAGGAACTCCCAATGAAAGCACCAATGTCGGTGTCAAAACCGGCGGATCTCGGGTAGGGGGTCCCGAACTGTGCGTCTAGGCGGATGGTAACAGGAGACAAAGGACACGATGTTTTTACCCAGGTTCGGGCCCTCTCCATGGAGGTAAAACCCTACTCCTGCTTGATTAATATTGATGATATGGGTAGTACAAGAGTAGATCTACCACGAGATCAGAGAGGCTAAACCCTAGAAGCTAGCCTATGGTATGATTGTTGTTCGTCCTACGGACTAAAACCCTCCGATTTATATAGGCACCGAAGAGGGTTAGGGTTACACAGAGTCGGTTTTAATGGTAGGAGATCTACATATCCGTATCGCCAAGCTTGCCTTCCACGCCAAGGAAAGTCCCATCCGGACACGGAACGAAGTCTTCAATCTTGTATCTTCATAGTCCAGGAGTCCGGCCAAAGGTGATAGTTCGGCTATCCGGACACCCCTAATCCAGGACTCCCTCAGTTCCCACGATGCCAAAAGCTATTTTCACATTTGGCTACACATTTTGGATGCCCTTAACCATACCACTTGGTTTTGCTCCTGTGTGCTATCTATACAAATATCAATTATATTGATCTAAAAAATTATAGAATCAAGATTAGTAAAAAGGAGGTGATTTTCCCGCGCAGATGGTGGTGGTGGGGGGGGAGGGTTCTTATTTTTAGAGGATGTTGTCCTGGCAGTTTGCTAACATGCGGTCCCACGTGTTAGTGCTTTACCAAGCCGATCCGCGTCCCACATGTGGCAGAACAACGGCAGAAGCAACACGTGGTTAAGTTGAAGAAGATGAGGAGAAGCGGATTCAGCAACGAGTGAAATGATGGTTGCTTCGTCCCTCCAACTTATTTTTTTAGCATTATTACTTTGTCCCTCAAACTTAACTACGAGAAAGGTGCAGCTTTGTGATTTGACGCCTCATTGCTCATTACTATGCCGGCGCCATGACTAGGGTGCTTCACCTCGGCTGCTCTGCACTGTATTCCGGTATGGCACGTGGACCCGATAGCTTCATGTCCCACATGTCAGCGAAAGGGACTAGAAGATTTGTGAAAGCGAGCGCTCCACTCTTATGACGGAGGAGTACCCGACACGACGGCCGAGTGAACTGTCATTAGTACTGTATAGTACTACAGTTTTGCTGTTTTGCACGATCCATCGATACAAGCCCGATTAAACAGGAAAGGGCGGGATTTTTCCCACGCGGTAGATGATACTGGCCATACATTTCAATGGCAATTTAAATGTATGCAAACTAAATAATTAATTAACAATATGATATCTAGTAAAACTAAAAACACATATGATTTATTGTGTTAGACTGTAGTAGTAGTGTTGTATTGCATAGTTGTTAGGTGTAACATGCGAGAACATGTAGAGATGTATTTTTGGAGGGCCTATAGAGAGAAAAGCGTAATACGGTCACCGAACTTTAGAATAAGCTGATTACGGTCACTATACATGTTTTGCGGTGATTATACCGTCACTTACTCACGGTTCAGCATCGGATTGCACTCTGTTGACCGGCCAAATAGTCTGTGTGGCGCCATGTTGACTAGTTAAATTGAACGTGTTCCCTGTGGGTCCCACCTGTCAGTTCGCATAGGGAAAAGGTCAGATAAACACAAATTTACGCATGCGCGACAAGACTCCAACCTGTGCGCGGGAATCACCTGGTTGTGTATGTGTCTGTCAGGGCCTGATGTGTGTGCATGCACGTGTAGGTTGAGCACTTGAGCGTGAGAGTGTGTGTTGGTCATATGGTGTACTGGTGTGTGCATGCATGTGTGCCTGTGTGCGTGTGAGTTTTTCGTGCGCGCGTGGCTGCGTGTGTACGTGTGAGTGTTGCGTGTGTGTGGGGGTGCATTTGTTTGTGTGAGTGTTGCGTGCATGCAGTTCGTGTGCATGCGTGCATGTGTGTATAATCACCACACCAGCTCCTGTGTGTTAAAACAGACGGCTCAGCATATCAATACAAGGCCACCTTGTCCGCTGTGCCCGCGGTCATGACTTCGAACCACCGTCCAAATATTTTTGTTGTCGTTTGTTTTCATTCTTACTAGCAAGATGCCCGTACGTTGCACGTAACATCAAGATGCATTTGTATGACTAGTTTATCTTGTGAGAGAAAAGGATGAATGAGGGAAGGCCTTATTTGCAAATGTGGAGAGGTGTGTGGGTAACTTTTTGCAAAATTTCCATAGTTTCTTTCCTATCCGTCAAATATAAATTGGACGACCTATATTGCAGGATGGCAGGCACACCATCATCACCAACTCTATTTTTATAAGAGTGTATTTTATAAGAGTGTAGATGTAGAGTAGATACAAGCTGACAGGTGGGCACGATGGTAGTGAGATAATGTGATGCAACACTAGAGGTGCCACGTGGAGCATTTAACTGGTTAACTAGTCATGTCTTGAGCAAATACAGAGTTGTACGGTGATCCCGTGACTGTATAATAACCACTAAACGTAAATGGTGACCGTAATGAGTGGATTCTGAAGTCCAATGTACATATCATGCTTTCGCTTCAAATACAATGATCGTCATTGTATATATCGCGAGAGAAAGATGAAACATGCATGAATGTGCTGGGGGCTTACTTTTAGAGGACCTGGAGATAGTTTGTGTGCATACGTGAAAGGGGCATATAGGGGGGTATGCGATGGAGAGAGAGGTGCTCTTCGTTTCTCTTTATTATGACTAACTTTGTATATAGTATAAAAATATACAAATTCATAGTGCGGAATAAATATCATTGTGGGCACCATGCAATGCAAATTAGCGTTCGTACTCCTCCATATAACTTTGTAATGTTGTATATATTTAGAAATTCTAAAATAACTTTTTGGCCACACTTTATTGAAAAGGAATGTTGTATGCGAAATAAACGTGAAGAGGGGGCTTTTTAGATCAATGGGGTACGTGATGTAACATGTGTGAATGTGTAGTTGATGCATTTGGCGGGGCCTAGAGAGGTATGTGTGTGTATTGCGTATTCGAGAGAGGCATGGATAGAGGGGTCGGTGGGGGGGGAGGGGCGTGGGAGAGATAGAACGAGAAATGAGAGTGGTCTAGAGAGAGAGAGACGAATATGACGTCACGACGAGAGATTCCCTTCCCTAGAGTGTGTATATGCAAGGGGGGAGGGGATAGAAGCACCAGGAGAATTTTTGTGTGTGTGGTGTTTGTGTTGGTATGTGTGGGTGTGAGAAGATAACGAGACGTGGGGGCAGAGGGTGTGTCACCGCATGAGGTCCGGTGGGTCGAGGTGAGGCCCTTCGTTTGGTTCCGTCCTGCGCCACATTGGTCGGCCTGTGATGCATTTAGGAAGACCCATGGATGACTAGTCATAGAAGACAAAGATAGAAGAATTGTGAAGGACTCTATGTCCACTGACAAAGCCGGCTAGGATTTGTAACCCTAGGTTCTCTGACTAGGGTAACCCCTTTATCTCTGATATTACTATTCATCCAACCTAACTTTAAGGGGCATCCTACAGAATATTCTACTAGAATCATACTCGTCGATTAGGAAGAGAGGTGTGAGACAATGCGTGAGAGACATGCCTAAAGATAATGTGCGTACATGAGACACGTAGGCAGGTCCATGTATATAGAAAGGGTCGATGGGGATTGTGCATGTGTATGCTTGCGAGAGGAAGAGTGCTTGTGATAAAGGTTAGTGAAAACAGTTGTAAATGGTTACGAGAGGGAGGGAGGGTTATATCTAGAGCATGTGTGCGAGAAAGACACCTCGGGAGAGAGTGTGTGAGCATGTGTGAGAGACCACCAATGGAGAGTGAAACTACACGTAAAAGACTACTATACACATTGATGAAAGATATAAATTGTATCCAAATATTAGGATGGGATCATGATATTTGCAATTCGCGTAAGGAACGGTCATTGATCCATCAGACATCTAGATTCTATCGAATTTGAGCATGTCTATGTTATTATTCGACATAATTGATCCACACAGTTAGTATTTTGAACTCCAGACAATGCATCGCTTTAGCAATCGAATATAAACGTGAGTATAGTTCATGTTGTGTGTGTAAAGCACATTATACATACGAAAGTTACACAATGAACATTATAAATAGCTACCTATGAACTAGCATACATTTGAATTCAACTTAAGGTAGTTTAAAAAAATCGAATTCAACATGAAGTCCATTCAATTATTTGAATTTGATATCATGGCATTTGTAAATCATACCTAAATTATGGGGGCACCAATCTTTGCTCTAATTTTGTACATAATAGCATATGTAGTCGTGTACAAAATAGAATCAAATTTAGCTCCTCCATTCCAAAATAATCGTAGTTATAGGATTTTCAAGTGTCTAAATTTCAAAAAGAAGCAGATAATTTAATGAGGTTTTCAAACATATAAGGTCAAATATAACGTTGTCTATTTAGGTCAATCCTCATAGTTCAAGAGTACTCTAAACGTGAGTACTTGTGTTTCAAAATTTCGAACGAAGGGCCAAAAGAGCCTCTACTCGCCCGAAACCGCGTGAGACCAATGTTTGGTAGTACAAGGAAATTACTTTTCTAATAACTCCAACCCGCGAAACCTACCGGTCCGACGTCCAAAGGTCTAAGCCGGGGTAGGTTTGTAGCTTCATCTAGATGCCACACAACTGCCTCCGAAAAACATTCATACACAATGGCCGCCTAAGCACACATGCGCGTGGCCGAAATCGCTCCTGCCCACTATTTGGGTCACCTGGGATTACCATCCTACCCCCAACCCGCAGTAGGTCCGAAATTTAAGAGGGGGGCAAAGTTTGTACTTTCGCCAAATTTCAAAAAAGCGCCTCCCATCTTCTATTCAAAAAAGCCAAAAACAAGCGCGTCCCAAACCGAAACATGGTTCTCCCCACCCGTTCGATTCCCCATTCATACTCCATGGGCGCCAAAACTACCTCTCCACCAGCCGCGAAACCCCGGCGTCCTCCGTCCGCCACCCCATCCCACCCATCAACCGCCACCCTCCTCCATCACGCCGGAGCCGATACCCCGACGTCGTCGTCCACCGCAACCTCAACCGCAACGCCCTCCACGGCTAGTAGTTGAAGCCGAGGCCGAGTCGTCCGTACCTGAGCCAGTTCAACCACGCCGTCCTGCGCCTCACCACTGCCGCTCCAACTTCGCCACCATCCACCGCACCGGAGCTGTTCCTGCTACGCCGCCCTTCGCCGCCTCGGATCTGCTTCCTCTCCGCCGATATACGGCCATGGCAACACAATTAGCAATTTGGCCATGGGTTTGTCCAAGGATCCACGGCTCTCCAAAACATCGGTTCCCCCGGGAAAAACAAGAAGATCGCCGCGACATATCGACACCACACTGGTAACCAATAAGGGTACTCCTCTTCCCTTATTCGTGCAAATCTTACATGTCTGCTTGCACGATATTCATCCCACAGAAGACACTAGTTGACCGCTTCTTCTTCATACTAGATGTTCCTAGTAACTCACGATGCACAAGGTTTCTCCTCATACTATTTCACCTTAGCTAGAGGTCCGTCGCCCCCCTGAATTTCAATTTCTGGTCAGTTGATTCCCAATTAATGGAAGCATTCCCTGGCATAACAGGCGCTAGTACGCCTATTACACCGGGGAAGCAGTGCCTTGGTGTTTATCTTAGGGGCATGTGGGGCCTAGAGCTACTAGCGCCTGATCTGGAGGTCGGCCGGGATTAAAGGGATGGCCTGGGGGCACTGCCAAGCATGGCGGTGGTGTGAGGTCGAGGGGAGGGCTGGGCGGCGGAGGCAGGGGTCTGGGCCGGTGGTCGCTGGTGGTTCGAGAAAGATCGTCAACAGTGACTGGCGGGAGGTAGACGAAGGCCATCTGCCCGTTCCTTATAGATCGGACGGTTCATTAAAAAATCGACTGACCTATTTATTTTCAGTCGACTGTTATCTTATATATGACCACATGTGGTGGTGTGCTGGAGGAGTACCTGCATTTCCTGTTCTCATATATTACAAAATCATACGGAGCAGAATCTAATTTTGTTTGCCATGCAATGTTGTAGAGCTATCATATGTCTCCTGCCATTTATTTTTCAGCCACCTGCTATCTGCTACTTTTACAGTGCACTAGTTCTGCACACGCTTCGCCCATACTCTCACTATTGTGTTTTTATGCAAGGGTATTTCAGAGTCTGCCTCGAGAGAAGCAAAAAATAAAAGAGATAAGTCGTGTCAGCTTTCTACGCGGCTTGGCACGGCACATTACAGCACTATATAGGGTGCAATGTGAGCAGATGGAGACGGTAAACGTAGCTCTGGAGTTGATGACCTCGCTCGCAATGAACCACCATCCCATGTGTTTGCTTTAACTTCACGGTGTCATATGTGGTTGCATGTTCCATATGGTGTCTAGCTTGTATTCGAAAGGCCGAAGTCGGTCTTTATTAAGATAAGGAAAGTTATTTTTTACATGAACCACCATCCCGTGAGCACCAGAAGACAAATAGCTAGTCAGGGCACTGGCCGAGCCAGTGACAAGCCCAGCAAAGACAGGCATCACCTGGAAGCCAACTCAAAAGCCATGATGGTGGCGAAGCAGCCCGCCTCCCACCAGGCTCTCAGGTCCTAGATGATCATGCTCACCACTCCAGCCGGATGTCTAGCTTGTATTGCTTCCAATTTGGTTAAATTGCATCTGCTTAGCTTACACATTATACCTTTGAATATGACATGCCTTTCTTTTTTTGGTACATACTAGTACATCTATGCATTAACCATGTTCTTACATCAAACTAATGTTCTTGTGTATCCCTCATCAATCACTTATGATGGGGCAGGCAGGCAAGTAGACTACTCCTCATTTAAAGAATGCAGCGTCAGCCTCCCGACATGATTCTCAAGAAACAACAAGGCTTGATGAAGATAGTGAACGTAGCTCTGTAGTTGATTACAACATTTCCCCTGCACTAGCATCGCAGGTGCTTGCTCTAACCTGGCAGCGTGATATGTGGTTGCATGTTGCATATGGTGTCTAGATTGTAATTCTTCCAATATGGTTAAACTGCATGTGCTAGTCTGCTTAGCTTATACATTATACCTGTTAATGTGACATGCCTTCCTGTATTTAGTACATAGTACATCTGTCTATTAAGCATGTCCTTACATAAAACTATTGTTTTTTAGTATCCATGAGACACCTTTAGTATATGTAGTGCGATATTAGTTGCATCTTTCATATGATTTATAGCATGCGCTGCTTCTATTTTGTTGACCATTTATGATGGGACGCTTTTAACTTGGCAGAGTCATATTGGTTGCATCTTTCATGTGGTGTCTAGCTTGCATTGCTTCTTATTTGTTGGAATGGTTTCTTCTTACTTTACACAAACAATTGTGAACATGCCATGCCGTCCTGTTTTTCATACATATTCCATCCCAGTATCATGTGTTTTCCTTACATCAAAGTAGTGATTGTCAGTATCATGCATGAATGAGTTCTGAAGAGAGAATTTTATTGCTTTTTCTTGTCGGTTTTACTTGACAATTCAAAATCAATAAAGCGGAAGGAAGTTAGCAAGGCAGCGGATAAAGGTGCTCCTTCCTAATGGAAGGCCTCTACAGTTTCTACTCCTCCACACCCCCAAGATGATTTCCAAGACAACACATGCATAGACACTCAACAAAGTTGTGTTTATGATGAGCACATCTCCCCTAGTGCACCATCACCGGTGCTCCCTCTAACTTGGCACTGTTATATGTGGTTGCATGTTATGTGTGATGTCTAGCTTGTATTGCTTCTAATTTTGTTGAATTCCATCTGCTTACTTTACACATTATACTTGAATAAGACATGTGTTCCTGTTTCTAGAACATACAATATATGTCTATCACACCATGTTCTTACATCAAATTACTACTGTTGTGTAACCTGCAACAATTACTTATCATAAGACACGTTTGACTTCGGAGTGTGATATAGGTTACATCTCGCATTCTTTTCTAGCTTGTACTACTAATTTGTTGAAATTGCACTTATGACGAGACAGTTTTAACTTGGTAGAGTGATATTCATTGCATCCTTCATATGGTGTCTAGCTATCATTGCTTCTAATTTCTTGAAATGTCTTCTACTTAGTTTACACATCATAAGTTGTGAATATGCAATGCTGTGAATATGCAATGGCACTAATGACGACAGACCTCTAACATGGTAGTGTGATGTTGTTTGCATCTTGCATATGATTTATTTCTTGTACTGCTTCACATTTGTTTAAACGCCATTTTGTTGGAGAACGTAGTAATTTCAAAAAAATTCCTACGCACACGCAAGATCATGGTGATGCATAGCAACGAGAGGGGAGAGTGTTGTCCACGTACCCTCATAGACCGAAAGCGAAAGCGTTAGAACAACGCGATTGATGTAGTCGTACGTCTTCACGGCTCGACCGAGCAAGCACCGAAAGTACGGCACCTTCGAGTTCTAGCACACATTCAGCTCGATGACGTCCCTTGAACTCCCATCCAGCCGAGTGTTGAGGGAGAGTTCCGTCAGCATGATGGCGTGGTGACAATGATGATGTTCTACCGTCGCAGGGCTTCGACTAAGCACAGCTACAATATTATCAAGGAGGACTACAATGATCTATTGTTGTTGTGTCTAGAGGTTCCCCCCTTCCCCCGTATATAAAGGAGCAAGGGGGGAGGGGGCGGCCGGCCAGGAGGAGGCGCTCCAGGAGGAGTCCTACTCCCACCGGGAGTAGGACTCCCTCCCTTCCTTGTTGGACTAGGAGAAGGGGGGAAAGAGGAGGGAGAGAGAGGAAGGAAAGGGGGGGCGCCGCCCCCCTCTCCTTGTCCTATTCGTACTAGGGGGGAGGGGCGCGCAACCCTGCCCTGGCCTCCTCTCCTCTTCTCCACCAAGGCCCACTATGGCCCATTAAGCCCCCTGGGGTTCCGGTAACCCCTCGGTACTCCGGTAAAATCCTGATTTCACCCGGAACACTTCCGATATACAAATATAGGCTTCCAATATATCAATCTTCATGTCTCGACCATATTGAGACTCCTCGTCATGTCCATGATCACATCAGGGACTCCGAACAACCTTCAGTACATCAAAACTCATAAACTCATAATATAATCATCATTGAAACTTTAAGCGTGCGGACCCTACGGGTTCGAGAACTATGTAGACATGACCGAGACATGTCTCCGGTCAATAACCAATAGCGGAACTTGGATTCCCATATTGGCTCCTACATATTCTACGAAGATCTTTGTCGGTCAAACCGCATAACAACATACGTTGTTCCCTTTGTCATCGGTATGTTACTTGCCCGAGATTCGATCGTCGGTATCCCAATACCTAGTTCAATCTCGTTACCGGCAACTCTCTTTACTCATTATGTAAAGCATCATTCCGTAACTAACTCATTAGCTACATTGCTTGCAAGGCTTATAGTGATGTGCATTACCGAGAGGGCCCAGAGATACCTCTCTAACAATCGAAGTGACCAAACCTAATCTCGAAATACGCCAACTCAACATGTACCTTTGGAGACACCTGTAGAGCTCCTTTATAATCACCCAGTTACGTTGTGACGTTTGGTAGCACACAAAGTGTTCCCCCGATAAACGGGAGTTGCATAATCTCATAGTTGTAGGAACATGTACAAGTCATGAAGAAAGCAATAGCAACATACTAAACGATCAAGTGCTAAGCTAACGGAATTGGTCAAGTCAATCACATCATTCTCCTAATGATGTAATCCCGTTAATCAAATGACAACTCATGTCTATGGTTTAGGAAACATAACCATCTTTGATTAATGAGCTAGTCAAGTAGAGGCATACTAGTGACATTATGTTTGTCTATGTATTCACACATGTATCATGTTTCCGGTTAATACAATTCTAGCATGAATAATAAACATTTATCATGATATAAGGAAATAAATAATAACTTTATTATTGCCTCTAGGGCATATTTCCTTTAGTCTCCCACTTGCACTAGAGTCAATAATCTATATTACACATGAATGATTCTAACACCCATGGAGCCTTGGTGTTGATCATGTTTTTCTCGTGGAAGAGGCTTAGTAAACGGGTCTGCAACATTCAGATTCGTATGTATCTTGCAAATCTCTATGTCTCCCAACTGGACTTGGTCCCGGATGGAATTGAAGCATCTCTTGATGTGCTTGATCCTCTTGTGAAATCTGGATTCCTTTGCCAAGGCAATTGCACCAGTATTGTCACATATGATCTTCATTGGTCTCGATGCACTGGGTATGACACCTAGATCGGATATGAACTCCTTCATCCAGACTCCTTCATTTGCTGCTTTTGAAGTAGCTATATACTCTGCTTTGCATGTAGATCCCGCCACGATGCTTTGTTTAGAACTGCACCAACTGACAGCTCCACTGTTTAAAATAAACACGTATCCGGTTTGCGATTTAGAATCGTCCGGATCAGTGCCAAAGCTTGCATCAACGTAACCATTTACGACTAGCTCTTTGTCACCTCCATAAACGAGAAACATATCCTTATTCCTTTTCAGGTATTTCAGGATATTCTTGACTGTTGTCCAGTGATCCACTCCTGGATTACTTTGGTACCTCCCTGCTAAACTTATTGCTAAGCATACATCAGGTCTGGTATACAGCATTGCATACATGATAGAACCTATGGCTGAAGCATAGGGAACATCTTTCATTTTCTCTCTATCTTCTGCTGTGGTCGGGCATTGAGTCTGACTCAACTTCACACCTTGTAATACAGGCAAGAACCCTTTCTTTGCTGGATCCATTTTGAACTTTTTCAAAACTTTATAAGGGTATGTGCTTTGTGAAAGTCCACTGAAGCGTCTTGCTCTATCTCTATAGATCTTGATGCCTAATATGTAAGCAGCTTCACCGAGGTCTTTCATTGAAAAACTTTTATTCAGGTATCCTTTCATGCTATCCAGAAATTCTATATCATTTCCAATTAACAATATGTCATCTACATATAATATCAGAAATGCTACAGAGCTCCCACTCACTTTCTTGTAAACACAGGCTTCTCCAAAAGTCTGTATAAAACCATATGGTTTGATCACACTATCAAATTGTTTATTCCAACTCCGAGAGGCTTGCACCAGTCCATAAATGGATCGCTGGAGCTTGCACACTTTGTTAGCACCTTTTGGATTGACAAACCCTTCTGGTTGCCTCATATACAACTCTTCTTCCAGAAATCCATTCAGGAATGCAGTTTTGACATTCATTAGCCATATTTCATAATCATAAAATGTGGCAATTGCTAACATGATTCGGACGGACTTAAGCATCGCTACGGTGAGAAAGTCTCATCGTAGTCAACTCCTTGAACTTGTCGAAAACCTTTTGCAACAAGTCGAGCTTTGTAGACAGTTACATTACCATCAGCGTCAGTCTTCTTCTTGAAGATCCATTTATTCTCGATGGCTTGCCGATCATCGGGCAAGTCAACCAAAGTCCGTACTTTGTTCTCATACAATGATCCCATCTCAGATTTCATGGCCTCTAGCCATTTTGCGGAATCTGGGCTCATCATTGCTTCCTCATAGTTCGTAGGTTCGTCATGGTCAAGTAACATGACTTCCAGAATAGGATTACCGTACCACTCTCGAGAGGATCTTACTCTGGTTGACCTACGAGGTTCTATAGTAACTTGATCTGAAGTTTCATGATCAATATCATTAGCTTCCTCACTGATTGGTGTAGTCGTCACAGGAACCAGTTTCTGTGATGAACTATTTTCCAATAAGGGAGCAGGTAAAGTTACCTCATCAAGTTCTACTTTCCTCCCACTCACTTCATTCGAGAGAAACTCCTTCTCTAGAAAGGATCTGAATTTAGCAACAAAAGTCTTGCCTTCAGATTGGTGACAGAAGGTGTACCCAATAGTCTCTTTTGGGTATCCTATGAAGATACATTTCTCCGATTTGGGTTCAAGCTTATCTGGTTGAAGTTTCTTCACATAAGCATCACAGCCCCAAACTTTAAGAAACGACAACTTTGGTTTCTTGCCAAACCACAGTTCATAAGGCGTCGTCTCAACGGATTTTGATGGTGCCCTATTTAACGTGAATGCGGCCGTCTCTAAAGAATAACCCTAAAACGATAGCGATAAATCAGTAAGAGACATCATAGATCGCACCATATCTAGTAAAGTACGATTACGACGTTCAGACACACCATTACATTGTGGTGTTCCGGGTGGCGTGAGTTGCGAAACTATTCCGCATTGTTTCAAATGTAAACCAAACTCGTAACTCAAATATTCTCCTCCACGATCAGATCATAGAAATTTTATTTTCTTGTTACGATGATTTTCCACTTCACTCTGAAATTCTTTGAACTTTTCAAATGTTTCAGACTTGTGTTTCATTAAGTAGATATACCCATATCTGCTCAAATCATCTGTGAACGTGAGAAAATAACGATACCCGCCGCGAGCCTCAATATTCATTGGACCACACACATCAGTATGTATGATTTCCAGCAAATCAGTTGCTCCCTCCATAGTTCCGGAGAACGGCGTTTTAGTCATCTTGCCCATGAGGCATGGTTCCAAGTACCAAGTGATTCATAATCAAGTGATTCCGGAAGTCCATCAGTATGGAGTTTCTTCATGCGCTTTACACCAATATGACCCAAACGGCAGTGCCACAAATAAGTTGCACTATCATTATCAACTCTGCATCTTTTGGCTTCAACATTATGAATATGTGTATCACTACTATCGAGATTTAATAAAAATAGACCCCTCTTCAAGGGTGCATGACCATAAAAGATATTACTCATATAAATAGAACAACCATTATTCTCTGATTTAAATGAATAATCGTCTCGCATCAAACAAGATCCAGATATAATGTTCATGCTCAACGCTGGCACCAAATAACAATTATTTAGGTCTAAAACTAATCCCGAAGGTAGATGTAGAGGTAGCGTGCCGACTGCGATCACATCGACTTTGGAACCATTTCCCACGCGCATCGTCACCTCGTCTTTAGCCAATCTTCGCTTAATCCGTAGTCCCTATTTCGAGTTGTAAATATTAGCAACAGAACCAGTATCAAATACCCAGGTGCTACTACGAGCATTAGTAAGGTACACATCAATAACATGTATATCACATATACCTTTGTTCACCTTGCCATCCTTCTTATCCGACAAATACTTGGGGCAGTTCCGCTTCAAGTGACCAGTCTGTTTGTAGTAGAAGCACTCAGTCTCAGGCTTAGGTCTAGATTTGGGTCTCTTCTCTTGAGCAGCAACTTGTTTGCTATTCTTCTTGAAGTTCCCCTTCTTCTTCCCTTTACCCTTTTTCTTGAAACTTGTGGTCTTATTGACCATCAACACTTGATGCTCCTTCTTGATTTCTTCCTCCACAGCCTTTAGCATTGCGAAGATCTCGGGAATAGTCTTGTCCATCCCTTGCATATTATAGTTCATCATGAAGCTCTTGTAGCTTGGTGGCAGTGATTGAAGAATTCTGTCAATGACACTATCATCAGGAAGATTAACTCCCAGTTGAATCAAGTGATTATTATACCCATACATTTTGAGTATATGTTCACTGACAGAACTATTCTCTTCCATCTTGTAGAACTTATTGGAGACTTCATATCTCTCAATCTGGGCATTTGCTTGGAATATTAACTTCAACTCCTGGAACATCTCATATGCTCCATGACGTTCAAAACATCGTTGAAGTCCCGGTTCTAAGCCGTAAAGCATGGCACACTGACATATCGAGTAGTCATCAGCTTTGCTCTACCAGATGTTCTTAATGTCGTCAGTTGCATCTGCAGCAGGTCTGGCACCCAGCGGTGCTTCCAGGACGTAATTCTTCTATGCAACAATGAGGATAATCCTCAGGTTATGGACCCAGTCCGTGTAATTGCTACCATCATCTTTCAACCTAGCTTTCTCAAGGAACGCATTAAAATTCAACGGAACAACAGCACGAGCCATCTATCTACAACAAACATAGACAAGCAAAATACTATCAGGTATTATGTTCATGATAAATTTAAGTTCAATTAATCATATTACTAAAGAACTCCCACTTAGATAGACATCCCTCTAATCATCTAAGTGATCACGTGATCCAAATCAACTAAACCATGTCCGATCATCACGTGAAATGGAGTAGTTTTCAATGGTGAACATCACTATGTTGATCATATCTACTATATGATTCACGCTCGACCTTTCGGTCTCAGTGTTCCGAGGCCATATCTGTATATGCTAAGCTCGTCATGTTTAACCTCAGTAGTCCACGTGTGCAACTGGTTTGCACCCGCTGTATTTGAACGTAGAGCCTATCACACCCGATCATCACGTGGTGTCTCAGCATGAAGAACTTTCGCAACGGTGCATACTCAGGGAGAACACTTATACCTTGAAATTTAGTGAGAGATCATCTTATAATGGTACTGTCAATCAAAGCAAAATAAGATGCATAAAGGATAAACATCACATGCAATCAATATAAGTGATATGGTATGGCCATCATCATCTTGTGCTTGTGATCTCCATCTCCGAAGCACCGTCGTGATCACCATCGTCACCGGGCCGACACCTTGATCTCCATCGTAGTATCGTTATTGTGTCGCCACCTATTGCTTCTATGACTATCGCTACCGCTTAGTGATAAAGTAAAGCAATTACAGGGCATTTGCATTGCATACAATAAAGCGACAACCATATGGCTCCTGCCAGTTGCCGATAACTCGGTTACAAAACATGATCATCTCATACAATAAAATATAGCATCACGTCTTGACCATATCACATCACAACATGCCCTACAAAAACAAGTTAGACGTCCTCTACTTTGTTGTTGCAAATTTTACGTGGCTGCTATGGGCTGAGCAAGAACCGTTCTTACCTACGAATCAAAACCACAATGATTGTTCTTCAAGTTAGTGTTGTTTTAACCTTCTCAAGGACCGGGCGTAGCCACACTCAGGCCAACTAAAGTTGGAGAAACTGACACCCGCCAGCCACCTGTCTGCAAAGCACGTCGGTAGAACCAGTCTCGCGTAAGCGTACGTGTAATGTCGGTCCAGGCCGCTTCATCCAACAATACCGCCGAACCAAAGTATGACATGCTGGTAAACAGTATGACTTGTAACGCCCACAATTCAGTTGTGTTCTACTCGTGCATATAACATCTAAGCATAAAACCAGGTTTGGATGCCACTCTTGGGGAACGTAGTAATTTCAAAAAAATCCTACGCACACGCAAGATCATAGTTATGCATAGCAACGAGAGGGGAGAGTGTTGTCCACGTATCCTCGTAGACCGAAAGCGGAAGCGTTAGAACAATGCGATTGATGTAGTCGTACGTCTTCACGGCCCGACCGATCAAGCACGGAAAGTACGACACCTCCGATTTCTAGCACACGTTCAGCTTGATGACGTCCCTCGAACTCCGATCCAGCCGAGTGTCGAGGGAGAGTTCCGCCAGCACAACGGCATGGTGACGATGATGATGTTCTACTGTCGCAGGGCTTCGCCTAAGCACCGCTACAATATTATCGAGGAGGACTATGGTGGAGGGGGGTACCGCACACGGCTAAGAGATCAATAATCTGTTGTTGTTGTTGTGTCTAGAGGTGCCCCCTGCCCCCGTATATAAAGGAGCAAGGGGGGAGGGGGCGGCCGGCCAGGAGGAGGCGCTCCAGGAGGAGTCCTACTCCCACCGGGAGTAGGACTCCCTCCCTTCCTTATTAGACTAGGAGAAGGGGGGAAAGAGGAGGGAGAGAGAGGAAGGAAAGGGGGGGGCGCCCTCTCCTTGTCCTATTCAGACTAGGGGGAGGGGCGCGCGGCCCTGCCCTGGCCTCCTCTCCTCTTCTCCACCAAGGCCCATTATGGCCCATTAAGCCCCTCGGGGGTTCCGGTAACCCCTCGGTACTCCGGTAAAATCCTGATTTCACCCGGAACACTTCCGATATCCAAATATAGGCTTCCAATATATCAATATTCATGTATCGACCATTTCAAGACTCCTCGTCATGTCCGTGATCACATACGGCACTCCGAACAACCTTAGGTACATCAAAACTCATAAACTCATAATATAATCATCATTGAAACTTTAAGCGTGCGGACCCTGCGGGTTCGAGAACTATGTAGACATGACCGAGACATGTCTCCAGTCAATAACCTATAGCGGAACCTGGATGCTCATATTGGCTCCTACATATTCTACGAAGATCTTTATCGGTCAAACCGCATAACAACATACGTTGTTCCCTTTGTCATCGGTATGTTACTTGCCCGAGACTCGATCGTCAGTATCCCAATACCTAGTTCAATCTCGTTACCGGAAAGTCTCTTTACTCATTATGTAATGCATCATTCCGTAACTAACTCATTAGCTACATTGCTTGCAAGTCTTATAGTGATGTGCATTACCGAGAGGGCCCAGAGATACCTCTCCGACAATAGAAGTGACAAAACCTAATCTCGAAATACCCCAACTCAACATGTACCTTTGGAGACACCTGTAGAGCTCCGTTATAATCACCCAGTTACGTTGTGACGTTTGGTAGCACACAAAGTGTTCCTCCGGTAAACGGGAGTTGCATAGTCTCATAGTTGTAGGAACATGTATAAGTCATGAAGAAAGCAATAGCAACATACTAAATGATCAAGTGCTAAGCTAACGGAATGGGTCAAGTCAATCACATCATTCTCCTAATGATGTAATCCCGTTAATCAAATGACAACTCATGTCTATGGTTTAGGAAACATAACCATCTTTGATTAATGAGCTAGTCAAGTAGAGGCATACTAGTGACATTATGTTTGTCTATGTATTCACACATGTATCATGTTTCCGGTTAATACAATTCTAGCATGAATAATAAAAATTTATCATGATATAAGGAAATAAATAATAACTTTATTATTACCTCTAGGGCATATTTCCTTCAGTCTCCCACTTGCACTAGAGTCAATAATCTAGATTACACAGTAATGATTCTAACACCCATGGAGCCTTGGTGCTAATCATGTTTTGCTCGTGGAAGAGGCTTAGTCAATGGGTCTGCAACATTTAGATTCGTATGTATCTTGCAAATCTCTATGTCTCCCACCTGGACTTGGTCCCAGATGGAATTGAAGTGTCTCTTGATGTGCTTAATCCTCTTGTGAAATCTGGATTCCTTTGCCAAGAAATTGCACCAGTATTGTCACAGAAGATCTTCATTGGTCTCGATGCACTAGGTATGACACCTAGATCGGATATGAACTCCTTCATCCAGACTCCTTGATTTGCTGCTTCCGAAGCAGCTATGTACTCCGCTTCACATGTAGATCCAACCACGACGCTTTGTTTAGAACTGCACCAACTGACAGCTCCACTATTTAATATAAACACATATCCGGTTTGCGATTTAGAATCGTCTGGATCAGTGTCAAAGCTTGCATCGACGTAACCATTTACGACTAGCTCTTTGTCACGTCCATAAATGAGAAACATATCCTTAGTCCTTTTCAGGAATTTCAGGATATTCTTGACCGTTGTCCAATGATCCACTCCTGGATTACTTTGGTACCTCCCTGCTAAACTTATTGCTAAGCATACATCAGGTCTGGTACACAGCATTGCATACATGATAGAGCCTACGGATGAAGCATAGGGAACATCTTTCATTTTCTCTCTATCTTCTGTTGTGGTCGGGCATTGAGTCTGACTCAACTTCACACATTGTAATACAGGCAAGAACCCTTTCTTTGCTTGATCCATTTTGAACTTTTTCAAAACTTTATAAGGGTATGTGCTTTGTGAAAGTCCAATTAAGCGTCTTGATCTATCTCTATAGATCTTGATGCCTAATGTGTAAGCAGCTTCACCGAGGTCTTTCATTGAAAAACTTTTATTCAAGTATCCTTTTATGCTATCCAGAAATTCTATATCATTTCCAATTAGCAATATGTCGTCTACATATAATATCATAAATGCTACACAGCTCCCACTCACTTTCTTGTAAATACAGGCTTCTCCAAAAGTCTGTATAAAACCATATGCTTTGATCACACTATCAAAGCGTTTATTCCAACTCCGAGAGGCTTGCACCAGTCAATAAATGGATCGCTGGAGCTTGCACACTTTGTTAGCACCTTTTGGATTGACAAAACCTTCTGGTTGCATCATATACAACTCTTCTTCCAGAAATCCATTCAAGAATGCAGTTTTGACATCCATTTGCCATATTTCATAATCATAAAATGCGGCAATTTCTAACATGATTCGGACAGACTTAAGCATCGCTACGGGTGAGAAAGTCTCATCGTAGTCAACTCCTTGAACTTGTCAAAAACCTTTTACAACAAGTCGAGCTTTGTAGATAGTTACATTACCATCAGCGTCAGTCTTCTTCTTGAAGATCCATTTTTTCTCCATGGCTTGCCGATCATCGGGCAAGTCAACCAAAGTCCATACTTTGTTCTCATACAATGATCCCATATGAGATTTCATGGCCTCTAGCCATTTTGCGGAATCTGGGCTCATCATCGCTTCCTCATAGTTCGTAGGTTCGTCATGGTCAAGTAACATGACTTCCAGAATAGGATTACCGTACCACTCTGGAGCGGATCTTACTATGGTTGACCTACGAGGTTCTATAGTAACTTGATCTGAAGTTTCATGATCAATATCATTAGCTTCCTCACTGCTTGGTGTAGTCGTCACAGGAACCGGTTTCTGTGATGAACTATTTTCCAATAAGGGAGCAGGTACAGTTACCTCATCAAGTTCTACTTTCCTCCCACTCATTTCATTTGAGAGAAACTCCTTCTCTAGAAAGGATCCGAATTTAGCAACAAAAGTCTTGCCTTCAGATCTGTGATAGAAGGTGTACCCCATAGTCTCTTTTGGGTATCCTATGAAGACACATTTCTCCGTTTGGGTTCGAGCTTATCTGGTTGAAGTTTCTTCACATAAGCATCACAGCCCCAAACTTTAAGAAATGACAACTTTGGTTTCTTGCCAAACCACAGTTCATAAGGCGTCGTCTCAACGGATTTTGATGGTGCCCTATTTAACGTGAATGCGGCCGTCTCTAAAGAATAACCCTAAAACGAGAGCGGTAAATCAGTAAGAGACATCATAGATCGCACCATATCTAGTAAAGTACGATTACAACGTTCGGACAGACCATTACGTTGTGGTGTTCTGGGTGGCGTGAGTTGTGAAACTATTCCGCATTGTTTCAAATGTAAACCAAACTCGTAACTCAAATATTCTCCTCCACGATCAGATCGTAGAAACTTTATTTTCTTGTTACGATGATTTTCCACTTCACTCTAAAATTCTTTGAACTTTTCAAATGTTTCAGACTTGTGTTTCATTAAGTAGATATACCCATATCTGCTCAAATCATCTGTGAAGGTGAGAAAATAACGATACCCGCCGCGAGCCTCAATATTCATTGGACCGCACACATTAGTATGTATGATTTCCAACAAATCAGTTGCTCCCTCCATAGTTCCGGAGAACGGCATATTAGTCATCTTGCCCATGAAGCATGTTTCATAAGTACCAAGTGGTTCATAATCAAGTGATTCCAGAAGTCCATCAGTATGGAGTTTCTTCATGCGCTTTACACCAATATGACCCAAACGGCAGTGCCACAAATAAGTTGCACTATCATTATCAACTCTGCATCTTTTGGCTTCAACATTATGAATATGTGTATCACTACTATCGAGATTTAATAAAAATAGACCACTCTTCAAGGGTGCATGACCATAAAAGATATTACTCATATAAATAGAACAACCATTATTCTTTGATTTAAATGAATAACCGTCTCGCATCAAACAAGATCCAGATATAATGTTCATGCTCAACACTGGCACCAAATAACAATTATTTAGGTCGAAAACTAATCCCGAAGGTAGATGTAGAGGTAGCATGCCGACTCTGATCACATCGACTTTGGAACCATTTCCCACGTGCATCGTCACCTCGTCCTTAGCCAATCTTCGCTTAATCCATAGTCCCTGTTTCGAGTTGCAAATATTACCAACAGAACCAGTATCAAATACCCAGGTGCTACTACGAGCATTAGTAAGGTACACATCAATAACATGTATGTCACATATACCTTTGTTCACCTTGCCATCCTTCTTATCCGGCAAATACTTGGGGCAGTTCCGCTTCCAGTGACCAGTCTGTTTGCAGTAGAAGCACTCAGTCTCAGGCTTAGGTCCAGATTTGGTTCTCTTCTCTTGAGCAGCAACTTATTTGCTATTCTTCTTGAAGTTCCCCTTCTTCTTCCCTTTACCCTTTTTCTTGAAACGGGTGGTCTTATTGACCATCAACACTTGATGCTCCTTCTTGATTTCTACCTCCACAGATTTTAGCATTGCGAAGAGCTCGGGAATAGTCTTGTCCATCCCTTGCATATTATAGTTCATCGCGAAGCTCTTGTAGCTTAGTGGCAGTGATTGAAGAATTCTGTCAATGACACTATCATCAGGAAGATTAACTCCCAGTTGAATCAAGTGATTATTATACCCAGACATTTTGAGTATATGTTCACTGACAGAACTATTCTCTTCAATCTTGAAGAACTTATTGGAGACTTCATATCTCTCAATCTGGGCATTTGCTTGAAATATTAACTTCAACTCCTGGAACATCTCATATGCTCCATGACGTTCAAAACATCGTTGAAGTCCCGGTTCTAAGCCGTAAAGCATGGCACACTGAACTATCGAGTAGTCATAAGCTTTGCTCTACCAGACGTTCTTAACGTCGTCAGTTGCATCTGCAGGAGGCCTGGCACCCAGCGGTGCTTCCAAGACGTAATTCTTCTATGCAACAATGAGGATAATCCTCAGGTTATGGACCCAGTCCGTGTAATTGCTACCATCATCTTTCAACTTAGCTTTCTCAAGGAATGCATTAATATTCAACGGAACAACAACACGAGCCATCTATCTACAACAAACATAGACAAGCAAAATACTATCAGGTACTATGTTCATGATAAATTTAAGTTCAATTAATCATATTACTAAAGAACTCCCACTTAGATAGACATCCCTCTAATCATCTAAGTGATCACGTGATCCAAATCAACTAAACCATGTCCGATCATCACGTGAGATGGAGTAGTTTTCAATGGTGAACATCACTATGTTGATCATATCTACTATATGATTCACGCTCGACCTTTCGGTCTTAGTGTTCCGAGGCCATATCTGTTTATGCTAGGCTCGTCAAGTTTAACCTGAGTATTCCACGTGTGCAACTGTTTTGCACCCATTGTATTTGAACGTAGAGCCTATCACACCCGATCATCACGTGGTGTCTCAGCATGCAGAACTTTCGCAACGGTGCATACTCAGGGAGAACACTTATACCTTGAAATTTAGTGAGAGATCATGTTATAATGCTACCTTCAATAAAAGAAAAATAAGATGCATAAAGGATAAACATCACATGCAATCAATATAAGTGATATGATATGGTCATCATCATCTTGTGCTTGTGATCTCCATCTCTGAAGCACCGTCGTGATCACCATCGTCACCGGCGCGTCACCTTGATCTCCATCGTAGTATCGTTATCATTTCGCCACCTATTGCTTCTACGACTATCGCTATCGCTTAGTGATAAAGTAAAGAAATTACAGGGCATTTGCATTGCATACAATAAAGCGACAACCATATGGCTCCTGCCAGTTGCCGATAACTCGGTTACAAAACATGATCATCTCATACAATAAAATATAGCATCACGTCTTGACCATATCACATCACAACATGCCCTGCAAAAACAAGATAGACGTCCTCTACTTTGTTGTTGCAAATTTTATGTGGCTGCTACGGGCTGAGCAAGAACCGTTCTTACCTACTCATCAAAACCACAACGATAGTTCGTCAAGTTATGCTATTTTAACCTTCTCAAGGACCGGGCGTACCCACACTTAGTTCAACTAAAGTTGGAGAAACTGACACCCGCCAGCCAACCTGTCTGCAAAGCACGTCGGTAGAACCAGTCTCGCGTAAGCGTACGCGTAATGTCGGTCCGGGCCGCTTCATCCAACAATACCGCCGAACCAAAGTATGACATGCTGGTAAGCAGTATGACTTGTATCGCCCACAACTCACTTGTGTTCTACTCGTGCATATAACATCTAAGCAAAAAACCAGGCTCGGATGCCACTGTTGGGGAACATAGTAATTTAAAAAAAATCCTACGCACACGCAAGATCATGGTGATGCATAGCAACGAGAGGGGAGAGTGTTGTCCACGCACCCTCGTAGACCGAAAGAAGAAGCGTTAGAACAACGCGATTGATGTAGTCGTACGCCTTCACGGCCCGACCGATCAAGCACCGAAAGTATGACACCTCCTATTTCTAGCACACGTTCAGCTCGATGACGTCCCTCGAACTCCGATCCAGCTGAGTGTCGAGGGAGAGTTTCGTCATCACGACAGCATGGTGACGATGATGATATTCTACCGTCGCAGGGCTTCGCCTAAGCACCGCTACAATATTATCGAGGAGGACTATGGTGGAGGGGGGCACCGCACATGGCTAAGAGATCAATGATCTGTTGTTGTTGTGTCTAGAGGTGTCCCCCTGCCCCCGTATATAAAGGAGCAAGGGGGAGCGGGCGGCCGGCCAGGAGGAGGCACACCAGGAGGAGTCCTACTCCCACTGGGAGTAGGACTCCCTCCCTTCCTTGTTGGACTAGGAGAAGGGAGGAAAGAGGAGGGAGAGAGAGGAAGGAAAAGGGGGGAGCCGCCTCTCTCTACTTGTCCTATTCGGACTAGGGGGGAGGGGCACGCGGCCCTGCCCTGGCCTCCTCTCCTCTTCTCCACCAAGGCCCACTATGGCCCATTAAGCCCCCGGGGGGTTCCGGTAACCCCTCGATACTCCGATAAAATACTGATTTCACTTGGAATACTTCCGATATCCAAATATAGGCTTCCAATATATCAATCTTCATGTCTCGAGCATTTCGAGACTCCTCGTCATGTCCGTGATCACATCCGGGACTCCAAACAACCTTCTGTACATCAAAACTCATAAACTCATAATATAATCGTCATTGAAACTTTAAGCATGCGGACCCTATGGGTTCGAGAACTATGTAGACATGACCGAGACATGTCTCCGGTCAATAACCAATAGCGGAACCTGGATGCTCATATTGGCTCCTACATATTCTATGAAGATCTTTATCGGTCAAACCGCATAACAACATACGTTGTTCCCTTTGTCATCAGTATGTTACTTGCCCGAGATTCGATCGTCGGTATCCCAATACCTAGTTCAATCTCGTTACCGGCAAGTCTCTTTACTCGTTATGTAATGCATCATTCCATAAATAACTCATTAGCTACATTGCTTGCAAGGCTTATAGTGATATGCATTACCGAGAGGGCCCGAAGATACCTCTCCGACAATAGAAGTGACAAAACCTAATCTCGAAATACGCCAACTCAACATGTACCTTTGGAGACACCTGTAGAGCTCCTTTATAATCACCCAGTTACATTGTGATGTTTGGTAGCACACAAAGTGTTCCTCCAGTAAAAGGGAGTTGCATAATCTCATAGTTGTAGGAACATGTATAAGTCATGAAGAAAGCAATAGCAACATACTAAACGATCAAGTGCTAAGCTAACGGAATGGGTCAAGTCAATCACATCATTCTCCTAATGATGTAATCCCGTTAATCAAATGACAACTCATGTCTATGGTTTAGGAAACATAACCATCTTTGATTAATGAGCTAGTCAAGTAGAGGCATACTAGTGACATTATGTTTGTGTATGTATTCACACATGTATCATGTTTCCGGTTAATACAGTTCTAGCATGAATAATAAACATTTATCATGATATAAGGAAATAAATAATAACTTTATTATTGCCTCAAGGGCATATTTCCTTCACATCTATGACGAGACACTGTTAAGTTGGCAGAGCGATATTTGTAGCATCTTTCATATGGTGTCTACCTTCCATTGCATTGCTTCTAATTTGGTGAAATGTCTTCTGCTTAGTTTACACATCATAGTTCTGGTTATCTCTTCTGTCCCGTTTTTTGTACATATTACATCCTCCTATCATGTGGTTGTCTAATATCAAAGTTCAGTTCGTCTGCATCACGCATCTATTTGTTCTGAAGAACTAAATTGTTATTCATTTTTCTTGTTGGCTTGACTTAACATGGCACAGAGAAAGAGGAAGAAACACATAATGGCAGGGAATGAGAAGTGGATGAATCCTGCAGATTCTGCTAGTACTGATGGTGCAATAGAAGGTCAATGTCCAGCAGAAAATTCTACAAACAGGGCATCCCATGCTACACTAGCTGCAAAAGAAGCCAAACAGAAACAAATAGCTGCCACCAAACAAGCAGAGACAACCCTAGTTCTTGCAACACCTACCATAGTACTACCAGCTGCACGAGTTACTCGTGCGTGAATTGAGCTAGCAGCATGTTCCCAAGCTCCCTTGTCACCTGACACTACTTCCCAAGCACTCTTGACACAAGACGAGTTGGCAATATCAGATGAACCTTGTGAGCTTCAACAGCAAGAAGGTAGTTGCTGGAGTCAAGTTACAGTTGCATGCTTCTTTATATGTAGTCTCGCAGTTTGATGTACACTAACACTTCCTATGTTCGTTGTTGGACTAGCACCTAGGCGCAAGAGGAAAAAAACATCAGGAATAATGCTTGATAGGTTACCTAAATCTAGAGGAGGAAGAATGGAGATCCATTTTGAGGCAGGTTTAAAAAGTCCACGTGATGCTATAGAGTCAGCCAAGGTAGTATCAGAGGCAGCGGTTGCCGTTAGGTGTCATGTACGT
Organism: Triticum dicoccoides; assembly: GCF_002162155.2. Lineage (NCBI taxonomy): Eukaryota > Viridiplantae > Streptophyta > Magnoliopsida > Poales > Poaceae > Triticum > Triticum dicoccoides. The sequence goes on from NC_041381.1 coordinate 615,637,822, forward strand.
ATCCTCACAACATGGATTCAGTACAGGAATGACAAAGACGAAACCCAGTTCAACACCTTCCTCGACCATTTATCTGTAAGTATGGTTATGTATGGAAACAAGTAATATCGTCTTGCTCTGTCCCATACTTTCTAGGTTGCTGATAATGAGACTCCCATAATTTTCAACAGATGAGGTTCAAGTTGGATAGCCAAGATGATGCAACCAGACAAGCTTGCACCCATGTTCAAGTCTGCTCTGCGACAGTATCGGTATAACTTGAGGAAAACTCACTTTGAAGGCAAGGCTAACAGTGAACTTTCCCAAACATCTCTAGTGGAAAATATATCGAATGAAGACTGGAGGGGCCTCGTTAAACACTGGTCCGATCCAAAGTATCAGGTACATTATATATATATATATGTGATCAGATCACATGTTGAAGTCCTATTTATGCATGTGCCACACAAATCTATCTTCTTGTAGGTGAACGTTCAAAGAACAAGGCCAACCGTACGAAAGTGAAATTCCAACAGACGACAAGATCTCGTAGCTATATTGCACACTGTGAGGCTCTTGTAATTAGCTACTGTTTCACTCTTTTCGCTGTACCATATTATCAGATCTATATTGACTTGTTCCAAATGCAGAGGAAAGCCCGCAAGGACCAAAAAGTACCTGAACCAAATGTTGTGGAAATCATCAAGGACTGTCACACCAGCAAGAAGAAGGGCATGACTATACCAGTCAAAGCCGCAGTTGTAAGTCCTTAATCCTCATGCCTTTTAACTACTACTTACTCTGACTTGTGCCTTGAACTGCATGGTTTGCAACCAATGTCTATTACTCTTTTCAATTTTATACACAATTTTCTTAGCGTATCATTGCACCTTACAAGGTTTAAAAGAGAGGAGTGATGTTCCTTTGATCTTGACCCGTAATCTAGTTCCGTGCTGGACTTGCCCACACAATGTTACAATTGCCTGTTTGTCTGTTCTCAGTTGTTTTGTTATATGAATGATGTCATACTATGCTTACATATTATAAACTCCGTCTCTTAATCCTTAGCCCTCAATACAATGTGAAGAAATAGACAATACATTAGCGATGGTACATGGTCATATGTTTGGAACCTGGTTTTATTATGTACTTTGCAATAAAATACAACTAATATTTTACATGGGTTCACCAGAATAAGTTCTGTATATAGACCAAAGCTATTTTTTTTGGTTTTGCCGCCTCCTTAATATCTTCTGTTCTGGTACTACTAATGTAAAAACTCAACTTTTCAGCGAGCTATGGAAAAAATGGTGGAACCACTACCTTCTGAAGGTGGCGAGGCAACTATAATCGCAATGTCAGCTCTTGCTGCAGTGGGTCAGTACCTGTCCACTAACAGTGCCAAAAGCACGTTCCTGTGTAATACTGGGTTGGTTGTTAAGGCAATCTCGTCCGAACTGCCTCATGATCAAGATATGCAAGCTCAAAGAATGTTGTATCTGCGCTCCAGACACAAGTCCATTCCCTAACAGAGACCCTTAGTGAAACAAGGAGAGACACTGTTCGATGTCATCAAGATATGCATGGTTTTGAAACTAGACTATCAGACATTTGCTATGTTGTTCAGGAGCCTAGGAGAAATGAAGGCGAGGGTTATGGTGCTCCATCAGACAATACAGCATGAAAACGTAACAGTCAGGTCAAATGAACTGAGCTTCTGAACTTCCTGTGGTGCATTTATCTGCTAGACTGTTAAGTTTTATGCCAACCTTCCTTTTGTTATATAGTTGTAATTTGTTTTGGTGCGATACAAATCTTATTCTTAACGTGCAGCCACTGGCTGAAGAAAATAGCAAGCCATTTTTGTATAGTGTAGGGTGTTCCCTATATTTGCACTGGTGGCGATCTTTGAAGCCGAATGGATGTAATTTGTGCAATCGCCTTAATAGCCTAGCATTAGTTTCGGCCTTATTTATTTCCTAGTCTTCTTTTTCCCTGGTTTGCTAGTGGCCGCAACAACCATGGGCCACATACGGGCCGTCGATAAATGGGCCTCCAATAGGGCTGTAGAATCGGTGGGCCTTGGGCTTCGGATAAATGGGTCTACATGGGCCGTAAACGGGCGTAATTGGTATGGCCCAGCATGGTAACAGGCCGTTAACATGTCGGAGGACAGCAAAGGCTTAATTCTGTCACATGCATAACGGGTCGCTAGTGGGCTAGAATATAGGACAGGTTGGAAACGGCGCAACGGGTTAACAGGCCAGAAATGGGCCAACTCTTGCCATGGGCTGAATTTGGCCCATTAGGGGAACAGGCCAGTAACGGGCCGAAAGTAACCGAGGGCCGGAAAGGAGCCCCAGAACGTATGGGCCGTCAATAGGCCGAAAGCTAACATGGGCTGGAAATGGCCATGTAAATCACGGGCCGTTAACGGGTACAAAGAAAATTACTGTTCATTATGGGCTAGAGTACCATGGGCCTCTAAAGGGACTAAAGATACGAAGGCCTCATATGGGTCGAAAGATGTCGAGGGCCATACATGGGCCGAAAGTGAAATGGGCTGGTGTTATATTCGATGGCCCACATGATGTTGTTGGGCCGATTTCCTTTACGGCCTAACGGACTGTGAGGTACCGAGCCATAAAATGGGCTATTTGCGAAGAGGCCGTTAACAGGCTTTTCATGGGCCAGCCCGTTAACTTTTGACCAAGTCAAACGGGCCGGCTTTGTGAGCTAAATGGGCCAGTGGTAGGCCGTGGCACATGTCGACATATCATAGGCGCCTATCTAACCCACTGACGAGCTGACACGTGTTTCATCCGACCAATAAGAATTTTACACGTGGAAATTTCCCATTGGTCGGGGCTGTTAACGAGTTATCGGATCCAAAACCCGACCCAATATCTTAACGGTGTTCCGTTACGATGGATGCCACGTGTCGGTCACCCTTGACAAAAGCACTTTTGTGACGCGCGATTTATCATCATGGAAGTGGACACTTCCGTGATGATGATTTTGGTAATGTCATGGAACACTTCTACGACAGCAAAGGTATGACTATCTTGATTCTGTCATAAAATCGTCATGGATGTACATGCATGACAAAAAATGCGACCTATTGTGACAAACACGTATCATCACGGAAGTGTATTTTTTTGTAGTGGATGCTTATGTGAAAAAACTTCAACCAGATAAGCTCGAACCCAAATTGGAGAAATGTGTCTTCATAGGATACCCAAAGGAGACTGTTGGGTACACCTTCTATCACAGATCCAAAGGCAAGACATTCGTTGCTAAGAATGGATCCTTTCTAGAGAAGGAGTTTCTCTCAAAAGAAGTGAGTGGGAGGAAAGTAGAACTTGATGAGGTAACTGTACCTGCTCCCTTATTGGAAAGTAGTTCATCATAGAAATCAAGTCCTGTGATCCCTACACCAATTAGTGAGGAAGCTAATGATAATGATCATGAAACTTCAGATCAAGTTACTACCGAACCTCGTAGGTCAACCAGAGTAAGATCCACACCAGAGTGGTACAGTAATCCTGTTCTGGAGGTCATGTTACTTGACCATGACGAACCTACGAACTATGAGGAAGCGATGATGAGCCTAGATTCCGTGAAATGGCTTGAGGCCATGAAATCTGAGATGGGATCCATGTATGAGAACAAAGTGTGGACTTTGGTTGACTTGCTCGATGATCGGCAAGCCATCAAGAATAAATGGATCTTCAATAAGAAGACTGACGTTGACGTTAATGTTATTGTCTAAAAAGCTCGACTTGTCGCAAAAGGTTTTCAACAAGTTCAAGGAGTTGACTACGATGAGACTTTATCACCCGTAGTGATGCTTAAGTCCGTCCGAATCATGTTAGCAATTGCTGCATTTTATGATTACGGAATTTGGCAAATGGATGTGAAGACTGCATTCCTGAATGGATTTCTGGAAGAAGAGTTGTATATGATGCAACCCGAAGGTTTTATCAATCCAAAGGATGCTAACAAAGTGTGCAAGCTCCAGTGGTCCATTTATGGACTGGTGCAAGCCTCTCGGAGTTGGAATAAACGTTTTGATAGTGTGATCAAAGCATATGGTTTTATACAGACTTTTGGAGAAGCCTGTATTTAAAAGAAAGTGAGTGGGAGCTTTGTAGCATTTCTAATATTATATGTGGATGACATATTGTTGTTGGAAATGATATAGAATTTCTGGATAGCATAAAAAGATACTTGAACAAGAGTTTTTCAATGAAAGACCTCGATGAAGCTTCTTATATATTGGGCATCAAGATCTATAGAGATAGATCAAGACGCTTAATTGGACTTTGAAGTTCAAAATGGATCAAGCAAAGAAAGGGTTCTTGCCTGTGTTACAAGGCACTTAATTGGACTTTCACAAAGCACATACGTTGATAAAGTTTTGAAGAAGTTCAAAATGGATCAAGCAAAGAAAGGGTTCTTGCCTGTGTTACAAGGTGTGAAGTTGAGTCAGACTCAATGCCTGACCACTGCAGAAGATAGAGAGAAAATGAAAGTTGTTCCCTATGCTTCAGCCATAGGCTCTATAATGTATGCGATGCTATGTACCAGACCTGATGTGTGCCTTGCTATTCGTTTAGCAGGGAGGTACCAAAGTAATCCAGGAGTGGATCACTGGACAATGGTCAAGAACATCCTGAAATACCTGAAAAGGACTAAGGATATGGTTCTTGTTTATTGAGGTGACAAAGAGCTCGTCATAAATGGTTATGTTGATGCAAGCTTTGACACTGATTCGGATGACTCTAAGTCACAAACCGGATACATATTTATATTGAACGGTGGAGCTTTAAGTTGGTGCAGTTCTAAGCAAAGCGTCATGGCGGGATCTACCTGTGAAGTGGAGTACATAGCTGTTTTGGAAGCAGCAAATGAAGGAGTCTGGATGAAAGAGTTCATATCCAATCTAGGTGTCATACCTAATGCATCGGGTCCAATGAAAATCTTTTGTGACAATACTGGAGCAATTGCCTTGGCAAAAGAATCCAGATTTCACAAGAGAATCAAGCACATCAAGAGACGCTTCAATTCCATCCGCGATTAAGTCAAGGAGGGTGACATAGAGATTTTCAAGATACATATGGATCTGAATATTGCAGACCCATTGACTACCTCTCTCACGAGCAAAACATGATCAGCACCAAGACTCCATGGGTGTTAGAATCATTACTGTGTAATCTAAATTATTGACTCTAGTGCAAGTGGGAGACTGAAGGAAATATGCCCTACAGGAAATACTAAAATTGTTATTTATATTTTCTTATATCATGATAAATGTTTATTATTCATGCTAGAATTGTATTAACTAGAAACTTAGTACATGTGTGAATACATAGACAAACAGAGTGTCACTAGTATGCCTCTACTTGACTAGCTCATTAATCAAAGATGGTTTAGTTTCCTAGCCATAGACATGAGTTGTCATTTGATGAACGGGATCACATCATTAGAGAATGATGTGATTGACTTGACCCATCCATTAGCTTAGCACGATGATCATTTAGTTTGTTGCTATTGTTGGGGAACGCAGTAATTTAAAAAAAATCATACGATCATGCAAGATCTATGTGGTGCATAGCAACAAGCGGGAGAGTGTTGTCCATGTACCCTCGTAGACCGTAAGCAGAAGCGTCAAGTGACGCGATTGATGTAGTCGAACGTCTTCGCAATCCAACTGATCAAGTACCGAAAGCATGGCACCTCCGCGGTCTGCACACATTCAGCTCGGTGACGTCCCACGAACTCTAGATCCAGCTGAGGTCGAGGGAGAGTTTCGTCGGCACGACGGCATGGCGATAGTGATGATGAAGTTACTGGCACAGGGCTTCGCCTAAGCACTACAACGATATTACCGAGGTGGAGTATGGTGGAGCGGGGCACCAGACACAACTAAACAATCAACTTGTGTGTTGATACGTCTCCAACGTATCTACTTTTCCAAACACTTTTGCCCTTGTTTTGGACTCTAATTTGGATGATTTGAATGAAACTAACCCGGACTGATGCTGTTTTCTGCCGAACTGCCATGGTGTTGTTTATTGTGTAGAAAACAAAAGTTCTCGGAATGACCTGAAAATCCACGGAGATAACTTTTGGAAAATATAAAAATACTGGCGAAAGAATCAAGGCCAGGGGGCCCACACACTATCCACGAGGGTGGGGGCGCGCCCCCTCCCCTGTCTCGTGGGCCCAATGATGCTCCATCGACCTCAACTCCAACTCTATATATTCCATTTTGCGGAGAAAAAAATCAGACAGAAAGTTTCATTGCGTTTTACGATACGGAGCCACCGCCAAGCCCTAATGAGGGTTGATCTGGAGTCTGTTCGGGGCTCTGGAGAGGGGGATTCATCACCGTCATCATCATCAACCATCCTCCATCACCAATTTCATGATGCTCACCGCCGTGCGTGAGTAATTCCATCGTAGGCTTGCTGGAAGGTGATGGGTTGGATGAGATTTACCATGTAATCAAGTTAGTTTTGTTAGGGTTTGATCCCTAGTATCCACTATGTTCTGGGATTTATGTTGCTATGACTTTGCTATGCTTAATGCTTGTCACTAGGGCCCGAGTGCCATGATTTTAGATCTGAACCAATTATGTTTTCATGAATATATGTGAGTTCTTGATCCTATCTTGCAAGTCTATAGTCACCTATTATGTGTTATGATCCGACAACCCCGAAGCGACAATAATCGGGATACTTCTCGGTGATGACCGTAGTTTGAGGACTTCATGTATTCACTAAGTGCTAATGCTTTGGTCCGGTACTCTATTAAAAGGAGGCCTTTATATCCCTTAGTTTCTATTAGGACCCCGCTGCCACAGGAGGGTAGGACAAAAGATGTCATGCAAGTTCTTTTCCATAAGCACGTATGACTATATTCGGAATACATGCCTACATTACATTGATGAATTGGAGCTAGTTCTGTGTCATCCTATGTTATAACTATTACATGAGGAATCGCATCCGACATAATTATCCATCACTGATCCAATGCCTAGGAGATTTTCACATATTGTGCTTCGCTTATTTACTTTTTCGTTGCTACTATTACAATCACTACAAAACTGCTATCATTACTTTTATCACTGTTACCTTTATTATCATACTACTTTGCTACTAAATACTTTGTGCAGATACTAAGTTATCCAGGTGTGGTTGAATTGAAAACTCAACTGCTAATACTTGAGAATATTCTTTGGCTCCCCTTATGTCGAATCAATAAATTTGGGTTGAATACTCTACCCTCGAAAACTGTTGCGATCCCCTATACTTGTGGGTTATTAAGACTATTTTCTAGCGCCGTTGCCGGGGAGCATAGCTCTATTATTTCATTCACTTGGGATTTATATCTGCTGATCACTATGAGGAACTCGAAAGACGAAAGACCTAAGATTTTTCCCTTAACTACGAGGGGAGGTAAGGACCTGTCATCTAGCTCTGCACTAGATTCTCTTTCTGTTTTGAGGAAGTTTGCGACACCTAAACCTACTACTTCTATGAATTCTGATATGTCGCATGTTATTGATGATGCCACTTCTGCTATGCATGATCCTTATGATGAAACTACTTCTATGCTTGATACTACTGTGCCATTAGGTGAATTTCTTGATGAACAACTTGCTAGGGTTAGAGAGAATGAAATTATTGAAGATGAAATTATTGATGATAGTGATGATGAAGGCTCTCCCCCTAAGTATGAATTGCCTGTTGTTCCTGAGGGTTATGTTATGGATGAAGAAACTGCTAGAGATCTTTTTGCTTGCAATGATAGATCTGATCTTAAGAAATTACTAGCTAAACTTAAGCAGAAAACTCTAAATGCTAGAATGAAATATGACCCTGCTTTTGCTACTTCACCTATCTTTGTTACTGATAAGGATTATGAATTCTCTGTCGACCCTGAGATAATTACTTTATTTGAATCTGATCCTTTTTATGGCAATGAATCTGAAACTGTTGTGGCACATCTTACCAAGTTAAATGATATAGCCACCATGTTTAATAATGATGAGAAGTCTCGCTATTATTATATCCTTAAGATATTTCCATTCTCATTAAAGGGTGATGCTAAAACTTGGTTTAATTCTCTTGATCCTGGTTGTGTGTGTAGTCCCCAGGATATGATTTATTACTTCTCTGCCAAATATTTCCCTTCTCATAATAAACAAGCTGCCTTGCGGGAAATATATAATTTTGTGCAAATCGAAGAAGAGAGTCTCCCACAAGCTTGGAGGAGGCTTATGCGATTACTTAATGCTTTGGCTGATCATCCTCTTAAGAAAAATGAAATACTTGATATCTTTTATAATGGACTAACCGATGCTTCCAAGGACCACTTGGATAGTTGTGCTGGTTGTGTTTTCAGGGAAAGAACAGTCGACCAAGCTGAGTTGTTATTGAATAATATATTGACTAATGGAAATAATTGGACTCTTCCTGAGACAATTCCTGAGCCAATTCCTGAGCCAATTGAGCCTACTCCTGAGCCTATTCCTAAACCAACTCCGAAGAAAAGGGGTGTTTTATTTCTCAGTCCTGAAGATATGCAAGAGGCATAGAAATCTATGAAAGAAAAAGGTATTGAAGCTGAGGATGTTAAGAATTTACCTCCTATTGAAGAAATACAAGGTCTTAATATACCGCCTGTTGAAGAAACACATTGTCTTGATAACCCGACATAGGTAGTAAAGGTAAATTCTCTCTATAGATATGATAAAGTTGAAATTCCGTCTACTAATTTTCATAGCGAGTGCTTAGATGAATTTGATAAATTTATGGCTAGACAAGAAAGTTTTAATGCTTATGTTGGTAGAGAATTAAAGAGTAATGCTTTCATGATAGGACACTTGAGTGATTATATGGCTAGAGTTAAAGGTGAACTTAAACTCATTAGCAAATATGCTTCTATGGTTACCACTCAAGCTGAGCAAGTACTTAAAGCTCAAAGTGATTTTCTCGATGAATTAAATAATAAACATGATGTTGCTGTTAGAGTGGCTAGTAGTACTGGTAGAATGACTCAGGAACCTTTGTATCCTGAAGGCCACCTTAAGAGAATCGAGCAGGATTCTCAGAGAAATAATTTAGAGGCACCTAGTCCATCTAAAAAGAAGAAAAAGAAAAATGCTAGGACTTTGCATGCTTCTAGTGAACCTGTTATAGATACACCTGAGAATCCCAATGATATTTCTATTTATGATGCTGAAACACAATCAGGTGATGAACATGAACCTAGTGATAATGTTAATGATAATGTTCATGTTGATGCTCAACCTAGCAATAATAATGATTTAGAGATTTAACCTGTTGTTGATCTTGATAACCCACAATCAAAGAATCAATGTTATGATAAAAGAGATTTTGTTGCTAGGAAGCACGGTAAAGAAAGAGAACCATGGGTTCAGAAACCCTTGCCTTTTCCTCCTAAGCCATCCAAGACAAAGGATGATGAGGATTTTGAGCGCTTTGCTGAAATGATTAGACATATCTTCTTACGTATGCGCATAACTGATATGCTTAAATTAAACCCTTATGCTAAATATATGAAGGATATCATTACAAACAAAAGAAAGATATCGAAAGCTGAAATTTCCAACATGCTTGCTAATTATACTTTTAAGGGTGGAATACAAAAGAAACTTGGAGATCCAGGAGTACCAACTATACCATGCTCCATTAAAAGAAACTGTGTTAAAACTGCTTTATGTGATCTTGGAGCCAGTGTTAGTGTTATGCCTCTCTCTTTATATCGTAGACTTGAATTGAATAAGTTGACATCTACTGAAATATCTTTGCAAATGGCTAATAAATCAACTGCTATACCTATCGGTATTTGTAAGGATGTGTCTGTTGTGGTTGCAAATGTCACTATCTTAACGGACTTTGTTATTCTTGATATTCCCGAGGACGATAGTATGTTGATTATCCTTGGTAGACCCTTTTTGAATACTGTAGGGGCTGTTATTGATTGCAACAAAGGTAATGTCACTTTTCGTGTTAATGGTAATGAGCATACGATACACTTTCCGAGGAAACAACTTCAAGTTCATATCATCAATTCTATTGGAAAAATTCCAACTATCATTATTGGAGGTTTTGAATTTCCTCTTCCTACTGTTAAGAAAAAATATGATATTCTTATTATTGGGGATGTTCATATCCCCGTTGAGGTAACCTAGTGTTATTCGAGATTTCTCTGGTTCCATGTTATTTGGAATGAGTTTGTTAACAAGACTTGATCAACCTTGTTAGTGGATTCCTTTTGATGATCATGAGATGGATGAAACTAGAAGGCACAACCTTCTGTACCCTCTTTTTACTTTCTGATATTTAGAATAAATAAAGCAAAACTAGTATTATCTGTCTATTTTTCGAATAATTCGTGCAATAAAAAAATATCCCGAAAATAAAAGTGCTCCAAATGCCCTGCAAATTTAGT
>NC_041381.1:615648548-615651044 GCF_002162155.2 Triticum dicoccoides
GCGCCCACTCCCCCTAGGCACGCCCCCTGTCTTGTGGGCCCACGGTGGGCCCCCTCCACTTATTCCTGCACCCACACACTCCATCTTCCTCCCTAAAAAAATCCCCATCCAGCTCAAGCATGAGTTCTAGCTCATTTTGCTATGATTTTCGATCTCCTTGCTCAAAGCTCCATTTACAAAACTGCTTTGGGAGATTGTTGTTGGGTATGTGACTCCTCCATTGGTCCAATTAGTTTTTGTTCTAGTGCTTTATTCATTGCAATTTTTTGCTGCATAGGTGATCCTGTTCTTGAGCTTGCATGTCAAATTTATGAGGTTCCAGGTAATTATAATGCATGATATAGGCTCTAGACGCTTGTGGGAGTAGTTGCTATTAATCTTGTTTAGTTTGATTCACTTTTATTTTGAAGTTACTAAAAATTTCAGAAATTTTTCAGAGGAAGAAATATGTCCAGGAAAATGTACCAAGGTGGTTCCTCAACAAAGAGAGGACCCAGGCGTGCTATGCGTGAGCAAGACGATGAACCACCAAGGGACGCTGAGGTGCGGTCTTGTGAATGGCCATCAGAAGAGTTTATGGTCAATGCAGGCATTAAGGATGAATTTGACGCATATGTGCGTAATGCCGATCTTGAGGACTTCATGCAAGATAAGTGTCCTCAGTACTACCAATTGAATGATTCATCCGTGAGGAGATTTAAATTTACATCTTCGTGTAATTCTCAGAATGTCCTATTTGATATTTATGATCAATCTTATACCATGGACCTAGAAGATTTTACAACTGCTTGCGAACTTCCACAGTGGGGCAATGTTAATGAACCCCACAAATCTGGATATAAAGACTTTCTTGCTAGTATCACTGTGGGAGAATCTAAGGATATAGCACAAGCTACCATAGGGAGCATTCATTTTCCTGTTATACATTATTTTGCTCCCTTCATTGGTAGATGCATTAATGGTAAGGATGAAATATGTCACATGTGTGTCCCTGATCTTTGTGTTCTGAAGAGTGTAGCATGTCCCAAAGGTTGACAAATTTGTCCAGAAGCTGCTCGGTGTTGATGTTTTTCCAAACCCTTCATCCATCTATGCCAGCCAACACATATTGTACAAAGAGATTTTTCCGTCGAGCCAAGTAGAATAGGCCGATGCAAGCGGAGAAAAGTGATCTGTCCGTGCGGTCACAGGGGATGGGGGAGCCCTGCCAAGGTTGCAGGTTGCTGCTCCACTCAAGTCGTGCCGAACGTAGCCGCGGGAGCACAGCTGAAGCATGGTCCTTAACTCCGAGGCCTCCCAATTTTTTTGGTGAGCAAACCTTCCAATTGGCAAGGCACTTACCACCGCTGCACTCCTCGTCGCCATTCCAAAGGAAGCTCCTCTGGATCCTTTCCATTTTCTTGACCGTCCCTTGTCAACGGTGAACTTGTCAGGAAGTTGCCATAGAAGTTAAAACCGACTTGATCAAAGTGAGCCTCCCCGGCCTGGCCATTAGTTCGCATTTCCATCCTTTGAGCCTTCCAGCCAAGCCATCAATTAAAGGTAGGACCTCTATCCTCTCAAGCTTATGGTAACCTAGTGGAAGGCCTAGGTTTTTTTTTTGAAAGCAGAGTGGAAGGCCTAGTCAGTGACAAGGTAGAGAGCCCGAAATCAAGCTCTTCGCACCTTATTGAATAGGCAACGCATTTCTAGGCATTAATCTGAAGCATCACCATATGTTTCCAACAAGACAGAGCCGCAAATTCCGTCTAGTCTCTATGGTAGTGCGTATGACGACAAGGTCCGTTACTGGAGTGCTTTGGTAGCAGCAGCTGTGACAGGTAGGGCCGAAGCATATGTATCTTTAATGTTAAAAAAACTAGAATCATGCTTGTGACAATTTCGTTTCGATGATTTGTTGTAATAAGTTAGAATGGAGCTGGGATGATGTATCGTTATAAACTGTTGATGTACTTTTCATTTTTGAGAGGCGTGCTATACTTTTATAGCAAGAAAATAATACTATCTCTGTAACTCAATTGCATGTTGCAGCTCAATTGAACTGCAAAACGTCTTACATTAAGTTACAATTGCTGTAAAAATGCCTTAAATTAAGTTACAGAGGTAGTATTTGTTTATGGGGAACGCCAGAATACGTCTTGTTAGTATTACGGTTTGAGACGCAAAAGATTTCATGCCACAGTTAGGTGATCGGTTCGATGAATTCAACACATCAAATTTGAACTAAAACCATGACACCAGTTTTGGAACAAAGGGAGTATTAGCTTGCGAGAAACTCCTGCAGGACCAAACATGTCATGATCTTAAACTATTTGTCTGAATGTGCGAAGAGATATCATATTAGTATAAGTTACATCCATACGAGAACAATATCCAACTTTACAGCACTGATGGCTAAAATTCTGACGCCAATACAAGTGCAAACGAGATGTAGAGGAAATTTCAATCAATCTTTTGCAACTTCGCAACACCTTACCATATGGACAGCTCTCTCTA
>NC_041381.1:615651280-615689903 GCF_002162155.2 Triticum dicoccoides
GGGGGGGGATAGATGCGGCCACAAACTAGCACCACACTATTTCTTGTCGTACGCAACCCCACTAGCACATCAGATTAAGACTAACGCAAGAAACCAAGAGAAATCAGGCCTCATCTTCACTTTCTTCATCACTTTCGTAAATGAAGGGGAAAACAACATCTTTGTGCCCACCCAAGTAGCCACCGGTAGTGGGATGCAAAAGCTCTTTTGCACGGTCCTTGCACCCATAACAGTTACCTTATAAAACAAGGAAAGTGTATTAGCAGTAGAGATGCATAACTAAAGTATCTATATAAAAATATCAATCTGAACAACATAATAGATAGTTACCCGAGTCATTAGCTTCCAAAGGGGTGCAAAGATACACATCCTCCTCCTCTCTACAATCCGGATGCACCTCCGCAAAGAACAAACTAGATGGGTCACCTTGCATTTTCACAAGAAAGTTAAAGTGTATGTATCCCTTTCCCCCCCTCGATGATTAGGTTTCTTGCTTTCACTTCGATTACCTCGAGGTCAGTAGGCTGAAATACAAATGACACGTGTAAATTAACAAGCCTAATGAGATATATTTTATTGCATTTCTAGTCTTCAAAATCAAATCATGGGATTTTAGCTATTCTAAGTAAACAATTAATTAACAAACTAGTCTAAAAGCAAGGTCAAATATTTGAGTACGATGTTCGCATACTTGCATATTGTTTTGCTTGGAATAGACGTTCAACGCTATTATCAAACTCTTCTGGTTATGCTCTTGGCTGCGCCTCAGCAGCTCCTCATGGTGCGGTGTCTTGGGCCTGCGAATGAGCTGGCGCTTTGCAGCAGCAACCCAGGCATCACCCAGCTCCTTGAGAGTAAAGGGTGATGGCCTAGGAGTGGGGTCCTCCCAGGTCTCCAACTCAGCAAATCCATCCCTACATACCAAAATTAACTCATTAAAGCATAATCACTAATGAGTTAACATAAAGTTATCTCAGAAAATTAGATGACAGGGCAATTAGATGAGTATCCTGTCTAAACAAGTTGTTCATACAGGAAAAAACCACATGTACATGTGAGCACATATACAATATTCGTATCTACAAATTTTATCATGCAAGGAACATTGCAATGATTAGAAGACAGTGAAGCACACATAGAGCATCTCTTTGGCAAAGTGGTTGTTATACTGGCAAATACTACGATATGGTATGCTATATCAAATATGCATGAGATTCCAAAAGAAAAAATTGAAAACACTCACTGGTCCATTGCCAAGGGATGGACAATGTGAGCTACCTGGTCCGTTACCAAGAGTGCCACATCACAGTAGTACTAAGTTCTTTCCTTCCAGTTTGTACTTCCTCCTCTTAAGTATCAGATGGGACCGACAGTTATGTATTTGTCCCTCAATTTGCTAGCGAAGACTCAATGCAGAACTTGAAGAAAAAATATAGTTTTACTTTTTCTATGTCATAATCGGAAAGTTGGTGGCCTCGGTACCAGGTGGGCTGCCAGTACCAGAAACTTTCTAGCTTGGACACCCCCGCATAGTTTTGAAACTTGCTCGATTCGGTCCTATGAGTCCTTGGTACCATTGAAATGAGCACATTGTTCATGCTCGAAAGAAATCAAGCGTGTAGTTATTGCAAGATTCCCAATCTATACCCCTTATTTGAATAAGAGATTGTGACTGAATTGGCATACATCAATATATCCGTACACATCAATATATCCCAACTTGCTTATAAACTCGTGTCGCACGTGAATCGGCATGCTCCTGCACATAGCGAGTTGTTAATGACAGGTGAAGTCCATGTGAATTAGACTGTATAGCAACCAAGGGGTGAGTTTTCGTCTCAACCACTGTCTGCATCGAAAATCATAAAAAAAGGGTGAACTGAAGCAAAAAATCATGTTTCATCACCATTAACTCTCTGTTAGACTTAGTGTATCCTTGCCTCCTTGGCATGTATGCATAGTGCGCATGGACTTATAGTGTGAAATGGGGAGCAATAAGCTTTTTAACAGCAAAATAATAAAATGCATAGGCCACCTGGTCGGTATTTGGCATGAATAACAACTGAGCGAACTGTGCAAACAGTCTGTTAAAACAGATATCATTGTCGAAGGCTGAATGCCTATCTGTTGAAGCAATTATATCGTTTAACACTAACTGTCATAGACCAAGCTCCTGAGAGCACAGATGTGAGGAGAGGCCTCCTTTTCTGTTTTATTATTGATCCGTTGTTACCTCTAGGTCTTACACGCTAGTCCATGGACAAATTTATTGATCCACGAGATCAGACCATTCCTAACAAACTCCAACTCTAGCTTAAGGAAGAAAAACTCTAACATATTCCTATCTTAACAAACTCAAACTCTGAAAACTAATTGACAAGCTTGGTAATAGAGATCACAAGGTATGCCCATTTAACCTGGTATTTTTTAGATGGCAAGTCGATCTTCTTAAGGGCATGTTTGGTTGGCAGCCATAACTTGCAATACCTTAAGTTAGGCATGTCATACTCCTTCAGGCTGGTGTTCATTTCTCTACATTAGCTTAGCGTGCAACAAAAATCTCGCCACACTTTCTACTGCTTTGCCGCATTTTTTTCACCCATTTTGTGGCACCGGATTCGTCCGCCAAATCTTTGGCGCACCTCAGGTGGTGGGAGAAAACAGGGTTCCTCCGACTGCCCACGGGATGGAAATGATAGCACATACACGGGTATTTGACCACTCTGGGCAAAAAGAAAGAATGAACTCTCTCGTGTCTTTTCCCCTCCCATTCTCTCCAATCTCGATTTCATCTTCTCAACTATTCCTCTCCAAATCCCCCTTCTATTTTGTTTCCAAGCCCCCTACTCACTCCACTGAAAATCCCCATCCAGATCCAAGAAAAATCTTGAGTACCATGGTTGGTTTCTGAGAACTGCGGATGTTGCCCATTTCGTCACTCCATAAAAAATCATTTCTTCTCATTGGATTGGCAATGGCAAAGGGAAAGGGGAAGTTGGATGGCGACATCAGAGAATCATAAGTTGGGATGATGAACAGGCCAAGTTCATGTTGGATTGTTACATCAAGTGACGAAACAGAGCAGCATGCAGGCTTCGTTTTCAAAAAGCAACACCATATGAAGTGTGTTGATACTTTAAAGTTTAAACAGAGAGTTGGTTGTGGGGGTTCCACTTGAACAAGTTGATCGTCACTACAGACTACAAGGATAATTGGAAGATAGTCGAGACAGCTCTGAATAAGAGTGATGGCTTTGATGCAGCCAAATGTAAAGTGGTCATTTCAAAGTCTGAAAAAGAACAACTTAGTGTAAGTTTTTTTCGTTCATATAAAATACACCATCCTAAAGAATTTTATGATAGTGATTAGATTATACACATGCATGCAGGATAGGGCTAGGCACTTGCTCTTTAACACCATGAAGTCCTTTCATGAAATGCAAGAACTTTTCATGGGCATTATTATGTTGATGGTTCCCTTGCCATGGATCCAGAAACAGGTTTGGATGATGGAAGTGGATCACCCAACTCCAACTCACAAGAACTGGATGACATTCAGAATGCAAGTGGGGCGGGTAGCAGACACCGTCACATGACATCGCGGGCGCCCACACATGAGCATAGGAGAGTAAACTCACCACTTCATTGAACCGGGGTGACTATCATATTGGGCTACCAAAATTAAAGACTATCCACACATTTTCGCCAGACCTGTGGCAGGTTACATGGCAATTATCCAAACAGGTCAAAATTTGCCACAGCTCAACTAAGCTATGGAAACCAACCAAACAACCCTGTTTTTGCCACAACTTAGCCATGCCACAACTACGTCACCCGCCTAATAACCTTAGGTGTGGCAAAAATGTGGCTGTCAACCAAACATGTCCTAAGAAACTGAAACCTGTACGCTGGGAGGAGAAGCATGAACCAAACCAAATATGCTTCTAGTTACCTATATGACCTAGATCGTGTGCAAGTGGTAGGGAGATGGAACCAACTATAAGACGATCACATAGAATTGAGGGCACACGTGCAAATGCAATAAATAAGATGTCTACGCACCTGTTGAAGATATGTTCTTCACCAGAAACTGAACCCTGTTCGCTAGGAGGAGAAGCGGTTCCACTCGAGGCTGAAGAGGAGCTCCGGGTTAATGACATCTCAGCTGATCAAGCCTGCAACAAGAGTGGGTGGTGAAATTGCCGACGACCGGATCTTGCAGCCAAGGGCTAAGGTTAGGGGGTCTCTGGGGCAGCTCGACCCCACCTCGAGCTTCACTACACCCCTCAACTCCCCTTCACCTCTGTATAGGCCTAAAAAAGAGTTTGCTTGACTAACAAATTAGCTACGGCTCCAGTTTGTGAAAAGATTGTTGTGGCTAACAAAAATTGCAAATTGAGAACAGTTTTCTGTAGGCCGAGCTACCTGATACCCTATATCTGGGCCGTCCAGAATGGACTGTTCGCGTTGAGATATCTGCAAAAGTTTAAAATTTTGCAGCTCTGCCAAGACTATCAACGCTTAATACAGTACCAAGCTGCTGTTCACGATATGCAAGGACATCTGCCCCTGGTCCGTCTGTCTCTCACATGCATCCTCCGACAAAGTCTTTCACCTCATGTCGGCTCTCTCTCTCACATGCAGATGAATTGACAGCCCCTGGGACCCATGAAGGTGTGCAGACCATGCAATCACTGCCTCGAGCACCGCATTGAAGAGCATGGGAGGCCAGCGATCCTATAGTAAAGGTAGTTTCCTGTTGTTCTTGTTAATTAATTGGAAATACTTCAACTGTTGCATTAGTGTTTTCAACTAAGAATTCAGATTTAGTTTTTTTCTGTTTATAACGTTGTGCAGTTTTTTTGGCAACAAATAGAACATATATAATCGATCGTAAAATTTTGTTATAATTGGAGAAGTCCCGTACACAAATGCTCGTCTCCCCATGCAAGATTTTAATATAGAGCTGCGGTGTGCATGCTGAGTTGATAGGGGATAAATAAAGAAAAAGAAAGTTGATACACAGAGAATTTATCTTATCGTTTGAATCATTTATCGCAATGAACGTACATGACAGAAGTAAAAAAAGAAGATTTATCTTACCATTTGAATCCACCACGCAACTACTGTATGACAGTGCTGTCCAATCTCTCTCTGCAGCATCCATGTGGGGCAGTTGAAAAGATGGTACACAAGTACACCACCGGCTGAGCTGCATGGAGTAGGTTGCAGGCCTATGCCTGCTTGAGGTTACTGTTCAGAAGGACATGACCGCACCTGCTAATTACACTGCTGCGCCGCTCCTAATGTGTCTTGACCACACAAATCTTAAAGAAAATCAACGCTGCAGATAGTGGGTATCATGTAGCTCGTGCTAGGAAGGAACTTTGTGGCAAATTAGGGGGTCGGCTACCTTCAAAGCGGAGGGATTGAGGAGGGTATTGGAGGCCGCGGTGGAAGCAGGCGGCGGCTCGACCTTGATGTAGCGTCGCTGAGGTCTTGGAGGAGGCGGCGAATTCCTGGAAGCAGGCGGCGGCTGGACCCTGCTATACCACGGCTGAAGTATTGGAAGAGGCGGCGGCGAGGTCCTGGTGGATTACGTCGCGAGATCCTGCTTCTTCACTGTAGGCGGCGGCGGCGGCGTGATGGACGGGGTGGGGGCGGGGGGAACTGGGCCAAGACGATGAGAGGCGGCGGTGTGGTCGAGGTACCTAGGGTTGCACCATGGAGGGCATGAGAAAGGGCGAGCGTGTAGAGATTTGGGTGGGGATTGGGGAAGCAAGGTGTCTCTTTTTGGTCAGCCAGTGGGATCTCGTGGTGTGCGATGGCAAGGTTGTAATTTCCTCCCAACTCCATCATACTACCTCATTTCCGATTTATATAACTCCATATGCACAACAGCCGTCGCCTCCCAACCCTAACCGCAAACTTGGTCCTTCTTCTCTTTCCCATCCAGCAGCCTCGTCGACAGCAAGAGAAGTGGGGACCCGTTCATTTTTTTTCCTTTAGGGTATTGCTTCTTCAGTGACACCGACGAGGTGGTGGAGACGATGGCGTGTTGGAATAAGGTCTCTATGGTCTCTTCCTACCTCGACGCCGTCCGATCCAACGCCGACGAAGGGCATGTGAGAGTTTATGTCCCCTGATCTGTTGGTTCCCTTCAGATCTTGACGGCTCATGGGCAGGGAGCCCCTCCTCCAAAGCGGCTCCCCTCCCCTATGCCTATATATATACTTACTTGAGGGCGTGCCCCCTCTTTTGCACACAATTTCTGTGCAAAAGGGTTGCCCCTCCCTCTCACTAGTTCTCCACAAAATTGTTCCACCGTTCTTCGGCAACGCCAAGCTCTGGATGGCGAAGCGTTCAGCTCATACGCGTGCAACGCGTAGAGAGATCATACGTTTAAGGAACTGATTGTGGAAAGATTCGAGGGACTTCAAAAATGATCTTCATCAACTTTTTTTCCGCCACAAGTCTAAGTTGTTAAAGGTCAGATCTAACTTTCTATGCATCATCATAGTGGTCCAGATTTATGAATCGTAGGACGATTTTTTGTCTCTACTACGTTTCCAACAACTTCGGCGCAGCTTCCTGATGTCTCCTTGGAGCGGCGAGGTTAGGATTTCTTGTCATGCATGCACTAAACGATGTCATGAACTAGGGGGTAGGGTGGGAATAAAAAACCGAGCATCAAAAACCGGTATCGAACCCGAATTCATCGAAATCAAATATTTCAACCAGAAACTTTGGTTTGCAATCCTAGAGAACCGAATCATTCGGTGATTTCTGCATCATGATCTTCCATTGTATTTTCGCTATCTTCGTGCTTCAGTGCGCTCCTTGATGAGCTCCGCACCGGCATCCTCCCCTACGAATCCCTCCAGCCATGGGCGGCAACCAAGGCCGCGGCAAGCCGGCGAGATGGGGCTATGAGCCTGCGACTGCAAAGACCATGGACCGGCTAGGTTTGGTATATGGTAATTTACAATATTTAAAGTGAGACACCATTTCAAATTTTGAAACATAGGAGAATAGGCATGACTTGGTTGATTGCACAAGACCATGGACCGGCTAGGTTTGGTATA
This sequence comes from Triticum dicoccoides, assembly GCF_002162155.2. Lineage (NCBI taxonomy): Eukaryota > Viridiplantae > Streptophyta > Magnoliopsida > Poales > Poaceae > Triticum > Triticum dicoccoides. The sequence continues at coordinate 615,658,365 of NC_041381.1, forward strand.
TTGTCAAGTTGTAGTTGCAATTTGTTCGCTCTCTTACATTATATTATTGAATTAGAAGAATTCGTTGGGGAGATAAACTAAAACCATGAGCATGATTATGAGTGAAGTTGCATTTCTGTATTTGTTACTTCAGTGTTTTTACAAGATTGTTGTTCTTAGGCTTGAAATAGTAGTGTATTTGTTTTGAAAGGTTGCTAATGCACATGTGGATAGAAGTGCTATTTGTTTATTCTGTTGGTCCCACATGTGAACTCACACACTTCAACTTTATAAGTAGTATAAGTAATAGGAAAGATTGTCATTTCACTCATTTCCTACAACCCGTATGTGAGGTTAGTATGGTTTGCACAGGGAGGGACATTAATTTCACACGGATGGCCACAACTTCCCCATCGCCTCTATTTTTATGGACAAACTCTAACATCTCGTTGATCTCAAAATCAATTACGTGACCCAACTGAAGTTGACATTTTTTTAGACAGAGAACCAAATTGAATTGCTTAGGGCAGTTAGAGAGCACATTTGATGTTTGTGATAATCTATATACATTTATGTATACCTCCTCAGAATGCAAGAGATAACCATGTAAATGAACTGAATAGAGAGCTAGTAGACCGACAATTATAAAGATAACCGAACATCAATGTGATCCAGATACATATTGGTTCCAAGCTTATTGCTGCCTGCTTTGCACGAGATTTATTAGATACCAGGCAGTTAATTGAAAAATCTAACTACTAACCAAAATAAAGCTAAAGATATAAGTAGATGACCTAAAGCAGAACCAACTCATAGTTTTGGGCATCCACAAGTCGAACCCTTAAAACAAAGAGCTGAAATGCGCAGGCAAGGAAACATACAATAATTCATGCAAAGCACCTATCAAACAACCTTCTTAGGTAGGATATATATTACATTCGCATGCATTATGCAGAAGAAACAAAAGAAGACTTCAGAGGAGACATTGCAGTAGACAAAGTGTAGACAAACAAGGTTCATCTCTCATGTCGTCGTGATCCTGTTCATCCCCACCCGCCAACACCATGCATGACTCTAAAGAACTGATTTGCAGTAGGCAGGGTGTAGACAAACAAGGTTCATCTCTCACGTGGCCGTGATCCTGTTGACCCCCACCCGTCAGCCATGCACAACTCTAAAGAACTCATTTGCAATCAACTCGAACATCTTAACTCCCCATCTAAGTCACCTTCCTGGTTTTTCTGCAAAAGTACCCAATCATTCAACCATCTGGCAATCATATTGGCAGGAACACGAGGATCATTAATCTTGTTATTATCAAATATTATGCTATTTCTTAATATCCAAATTGTCCATAGAACTATTGAGACACCAACCAACATCATGTGTTTTTCCGCTTTTGCAAAAACTAAAACACTTCTGCTTCTGCACACCCCCTAAACACAAGGACAACTTAGATGAACTCATACCTCTTCATAACAAAGGGAATGATAGTCGTATCTATAATACCTAAATAGTTCATCCCCACTAACCTATTTCTCTTCAGATGCAATCTATCCACATTAGCAACCTTGCCACATCATCAATTCCTCTTAATTATTTTGGTCATGCAGCTTACCACGTCAGCATTCTAAAAAAATGTGTGAATCTACTCTCTGGAAACCGAAGAGGCCCCTTTGATATTCCGTAACCGAAGAGAAGCCCGACGGCCCAACGATTCATCACACCTCATGCATTCCCCACGCAGGCCCACCTCCTCGGGTGTGAACTGGCAAGTTCCAAAGAAAAGGGGCCAATGTCTTCCGCATGCCGATTTCCGTAGGTTTAGCATTTTCGTCTTCCCCATGCCTCACGATGTTGTTCTGCTTCGGCTCCTCCTCCCGTGGTCCCACCCCGGCCTCTCCATGCCGGTAGTCAGAGCTGCTAACTTGCAGTTCCTTAGACCCGGGTCCTCCTCGTGGCGGCGGCATCGGATGCACCGGACGACACATCGAATGCGGCCATCCCCGTACCGCCCAAGTTCGTGCTGGATCTAGCAGCCGCTCCCTCATGCCGTTCCTTAGCCCCGGGTCCTCCTCGCGGTGGTGGCATCGGATGCACCGGATGCGGCGGACGTGACCATCCCGGTCGACGCCCCAGTTCGTGCAGGATCCAGCATAAGCAGAGGACGCAGCAGATGTGGCCATCCCAGTTGCTGCCCCAGTTCGTGCAGGATCCAGCAGGATGACCTCTGGAAGGAGCAGGTCCACGGGCGTATTCATGATCTTTTGTTATTGCTGCGAGGACACTTGAGGCGTCGAGGCTCACGTCAACGATGCAGGTGATGATGATGTCAAGGAATCAGACCCAATTCTAAGGTGGACTCACACATCCTCTAATCTCCGGCGGGCGTGGCCTCCCACATTTCTGGACTCCTTCTCTGTTGGGGAACGTAGCAGAAATTCAAAATTTTCTACGCATCACCAAGATCAATCTATGGAGATTCTAACAACAAGAGAGAGAGGGAGTGCATCTTCATACCCTTGAGGATCGCTAAGCGGAAGCATTGCAAGAACGCGGTTGATGGAGTCGTATGATACGTCTTCAACGTATCTATAATTTTGATTGTTCCATGTTATTATATTACCCCTTTTGGATGTTTATGTGCTTTATTTTACACATTTATATCATTTTTGGGACTAACCTACTAACCGGAGGCCCAACCCATATTGTTTTTTTGTCTATTTCGGTATTTCGAAGAAAAGGAATATCAAACGGAGTCCAAACGGAATGAAACCTTCGGGAGCGTGATTTTTGGAACAAACGTGATCCGGAGAGCTTGGGGTGCAAGTCAAGAAGCTCCTGAGGACCCCGCGAGATAGCCCCCACCCCCTGTAGGGCGCGCCCCCCTGTCTCGTGGGCCCCTCGGGCGGCCACCGACGTACTTCTTCCTCCTATATATACATATGTACCCCGAAAACATCCAGGAGCACCACGAAACACAATTTCCACCGTCGTAACCTTCTGTATCCGCGAGATCTCATCTTGGAGCCTTCGTCGGCACTCTGCCGGAGGGGGAATCGACCACAGAGGGCTTCTACATCAACATCCTTGCCCCTCCAATGAGTTGTGAGTAGTTTACCACAGACCTATGGGTCCATAGTTATTAGCTAGATGGCTTCTTCTCTATTTTTGGATCTCAATACAATGTTCTCCCCCTCTCTTGTGGAGATCTATTCGATTTAATCTCTTTTTGCAGTGTGTTTTTCGAGATCCGATGAATTGTGTGTTTATGAGCAAGTTTATCTATGAATAATATTTGAATCTTCTTTGAATTCTTTTATGTATGATTGAGTTATCTTTGCAAGTCTCTTCATATTATCAGTTTGGTTTGGCCTACTAGATTGGTCTTTCTTGCCATGGGAGAAGTGCTTAGCTTTGGTTTCAATCTTGCGGTGTTCTTACCTAGTGACAGAAAGGGTTGCAAGACACGTATTGTTGCCATCGAGGATAACAAGATGGGGTTTATATCATATCGCATGAGTTTATCCCTCTATATCATGTCATCTTCTTAATGTGTTACTTTGTTCTTATGAACTTAATACTCTAGATGCAGGCAGGAGTTGATCGATGTGTGGAGTAATAGTAATAGATGCAGGCAGGAGTCGGTCTACTTGTTATGGACGTGACGCCTATATACATGATCATGCCTAGATAATCTCATAATTATGCGCTTTTCTATCAATTGCTCGACAGTAATTTGTTCACCCACCGTAATACTTATGCTAACTCGAGAGAAGCCTCTAGTGAAACCTATGGCCCCCGGGTCTATCTCTTATCATATTTGCTTTCAATCTACTTTATTTGCATCTTTACTTTTTGCATCTATATTATAAAATACCAAAAGTATATTTATTTTATCTTACTATCTTTATTAGATCTCACTTTCGCAAGTGGCCATGAAGGGATTGACAACCCCTTTATTGCGTTGGTTGTGAGTTCTCAGTTTGTTTGTGTAGGTACATGGGACTTTTGAGGAGCCTTCTACTGGATTGATACCTTGGTTCTCAAAACTGAGGGAAATACTTACGCTACACTTGCTGCATCACCCTCTCCTCTTCGAGGAAAACCAACGCAAGCTCAAGACGTAGGAAGAAGGATTTCTTGTGCCGTTGCCAGGGAGGTCTTCGCTCAAGTCAAGACATACCAAGTACCCATCACAAACCCATCTCCCTCGCATTTACATTATTTGCCATTTTCCTCTCGTTTTCCTCTCCCCCACTTCACCCTTGCCATTTTATTCGCCCTCTCTTTCCCAATCTCCTCTCTCTTTTTCGCTTGCCTTGTTTTCCGTTGCTCGTGTGTTTTCTCGTTTGCTTCGTCGTTATGGCTAGTTCCTTGTCCGTTCCTATGTCTCTCGAGTTTGAAGTGCTTCACTTCAAGCAAAGGCAAGGAGAAAACTTAAAAGATGCTTGGTATAGGATGATGGAATCTTATCGCAAGTGCACCCTAGAGGTGAACTTTAGAATTCTTCTTCGCAATTTTTATGTTGGGTTAAACATGACGCATAGACAACTCTTGGATTGCATTGCCAAGGGAAATTTTATTGAAATTGATCCAAGTATTGCGCATGAAATTATAGAGGTAATAGTGGGAACACTACCTCAAAAGGGAGGATCTCATCCTACCCAAGAAGAAACGCAAGTGTTTGGAAAGATTTGCGAAGTAACAAAAAATTTACAAAAATCTCTTGAGCCTCTTAAAAGTGTTAGCGGGAATCTTCACCGCATGAATATGTTGATCACTCTTTGCAATAAGCGGTTGGATTCTTTAGATCTAAAAATTTCAGAGTATGAAGGGAAGCGGAAAGAACCTCCCGGATTCGAGCATGACTCCGCTAAAAAACTGAGAATTAAAGATGGCACTCCTTAGATCTATCTTCGCTTTTATGCCTAGCTAGGGGCATTAAACGATAGCGCTAGTTGGGAGGCAACCCAATTTTTCTTTATGTTTTTTGTTTTTGCTCCTGTTTAGGAATAAACCTTGCATCTACTCTCTGTTTAGATCTGTTTTTATCTTTTAGTTAGTATTTGTGCCAAGTAGAACCTATAGGATAAACTACGATGATAGTTGATTTGATTCTGCTGAAAAACAGAAACTTTGCGCTCATGAGAAAAAAATCAATAAATCACAGAAACGTGATTTTGCACTGATTCTTTTTGATGCTGATCAATAAACAAATTTTCCAGTACGTCCTATTTTGTTAGGATTTTTAGAGTTCCAGAAGTTTGCGTTAGTTACAGATTGCTACAGACTGTTCTGTTTTTGACAGATTCTGTTTTTCGTGTGTTGTTTGCTTATTTCAATGCATCTATGGCTAGTAAATTAGTTTATAAACCATAAGGAAGTTGGAATAAAGTAGTTTTAACACCAAAATAAATAAAGAATGAGTTCATTGCAGTACCTTATGTGGTAGTTTTGTTTTCTTTCACTAACGGAGCTTATAAGATTTCCTGTTGAGTTTTGTGTTGTGAAGTTTTCAAGTTTTGGGTAAAGCTTTTATGGACTACGGAATAAAGGGTGGGAAGAGCCTAAGCTTGGGGATTCCCAAGGCACCCCAAGATATACAAGGATAGCCAAAAGCCTAAGCTTGGGATGCCCCGGGAAGGCATCCCCTCTTTCGTCTTCGTTCATTGGTAACTTTACTTGGAACTATATTTTTATTCGCCACATGATATGTGTTTTGCTTGGAGCGTCGTGTATTATATTAGTCTTTGCTTTTTAGTTTACCACAATCATCCTCGCTGTACACACCTTTTTTTGAGAAGCCTATTTGATTAGAATTTGCTAGAATACTCTATGTGCTTCACTTATATCTTTTGAGCTTGATAGTTTTTGCTCTAGTGCTTCACTTATATCTTTTAGAGCACGGTGGTGTCTTAATTTTGAAGAAATTGCTAGTCTCTCATGCTTCACTTATATTATTTTGAGAGTCTTTTAGAACAACATGGTATTTGCTATTATCATAAAGTTGGTCCTAGAATGATGAGCATCCAAGTTGGGTATAATAAAAACTATCATAGGAAGTGAATTGGATGCTATGATCAACTTGATACTTGATAATTGTTTTGAGATATGGAGGTAGTGATATTAAAGTCATGCTAGTTAGGTGATTATGAATTCAAAGAATGCTTGTGTTGAAGTTAGCAAGTCCCGTAGCATGCACGTATGGTTAAAGTTGTGTAACAAATTTGAAACATGAAGTGTACCTGGCTTGTGAATCCTTATGAGTGGCGGTCGGGGACGAGCGATGGTCTTTTCCTACCAATCTATCCCCCTAGGAGCATGCGCGTACTACTTGATTTTTGATGACTTCTAAATTTTTGCAATAAGTATATGAGTACTTTTGACTAATGTTGAGTCCATGGATTATATGCACTTTTACCTTTCCACCTTTGCTAGCCTCTTCGGTACCGTGCATTGCCCTTTCTCACATTGAGAGTTGGTGCAAACTTCGCCGGTGCATCCAAACCCCGTGATACGATACGCTCTATCACACATAAACCTCCTTATATCTTCCTCAAAACAGCCACCATACCTAGCTATTATGGCATTTTCATAGCCATTCCGAGATATATTGCAAAGTAACTTTCCACCGTTCCGTTCATCATGACATACTTTACTTTTGTCATATTGCCATTGCATGATCATGTAGTTGACATCGTATTTGTGGCAAAGCCACCATGCATTATTTTTCATACATGTCACTCTTAATTCATTGCACCATCCCGGTACACCGCCGGAGGCATTCATATAGAGTCATATCTTGTTCTAGTTTCGAGTTGTAATTCATATGTTGTAATCAATAGAAGTGTGATGATCATCATTATTAGAACATTGCCCAAAGAAAAAGAAAAAAAAGAAAGGCCAAAAGAAAAAAAGGCCCAAAAAAAGAAAAAGAAAAGAAAAGAAAAGAAAAGGAAAAAAAGAAATAAATAAAAAGGGTAATGTTACTATCTCTTTTTCCACACTTGTGCTTCAAAGTAGCACCTTGTTCTCCATGTAGTGAGTCTCATATTTTGTGCTTCAAAGTAGCACCATGTTTTTCATATATTGAGTCTCATAGATTGTCGTTTTCATACTAGTGGGAATTTTTCATTATAGAACTTGGCTTGTATATTCCTACGATGGGCTTCCTCAAATGCCCTAGGTCTTCGTGAGCAAGCAAGTTGGATGCACACCCACTAGTTTTCTTTTGTTGAGCATTCTTTTATAGCTCTAGTGCATCCGTTGCATGGCAATCCCTACTCCTCATGTTGACATCAATTGATGGGCATTTCCATAGCCCGTTGATTATCCTCGTCAATGTGAGACTTTCTCCCTTTTTGTCTTCTCCACACAATCCCCATCATCATATTCTATTCCACCCATAGTGCTATATCCATGGCTCACGCTCATGTATTGCGTGAAGGTTGAAAAAGTTTGAGAATATTTAAGTATGAAACAATTGCTTGGCTTGTCATCAGGGGTATAGAAGTTGGGAACATCTTTGTGTGACGAAAATGAAGCATAGCCTAACTATATGATTTTGTAGGGATGAACTTTCTTTTGCCATGTTATTTTCAGAAGACATGATTACTTTGGTTAGTATGCTTGAAGTGTTACTATTTCTTTTATCAATATGAACTTTTATTTTTTATTCATTTGGATCTGAACATTCATGCCATAATAAATAAAATTACATTATGAATTATGCTAGGTAGCATTCCACATCAAAAATTCTCTTTTTATCATTTACCTACTCGAGGACGAGCAGGAATTAAGTTTGGGGATGCTTGATACGTCTCCAACGTATCTATAATTTTTGATTGTTCCATGCTATTATATTACCCCTTTTGGATGTTTATGGGCTTTATTTTACACATTTATATCATTTTTGGGACTAACCTCCTAACCAGAGGCCCAACCCATATTGCTGTTTTTTTGTCTATTTTAGTATTTCAAAGAAAAGGAATATCAAACGGAGTCCAAACGGAATGAAACCTTCGGGAGCGTGATTTTTTGAACAAACGTGATCCGGAGAGCTTGGAGTACAAGTCAAGAAGCTCCCAAGGACCCCACGAGATAGCCCCCCCCCCATAGGGCGCACCCCCTGTCTCGTGGGCCCCTCGGGCGGCCACTGACGTACTTCTTCCTCCTATATATACCTACGTACCCCGAAAACATCCAGGAGCACCACGAAACACAATTTCCACCGTCGTAACCTTCTGTATCCGCGAGATCTCATCTTGGAGCCTTCGACGGCACTCTGCCGGAGGGGGAATCGACCATGGAGGGCTTCTACATCAACATCCTTGCCCCTCCGATGAGTTGTGAGTAGTTTACCACAGACCTACGGGTCCATAGTTATTAGCTAGATGGCTTCTTCTCTCTTTTTGGATATCAATACAATGTTCTCCCCCTCTCTTGTGGAGATCAACTCGATGTAATCTCTTTTTGTGGTGTGTTTGTCGAGATCCGATGAATTGTGGGTTTATGATCAAGTTTATCTATGAATAATATTTGAATCTTCTCTGAATTCTTTTATGTATGATTGAGTTATCTTTGCAAGTATCTTCGAATTATCAGTTTGGTTTGGCCTACTAGATTAGTCTTTCTTGCCATGGGAGAAATGCTTAGCTTTGGGTTCAATCTTGCGGTGTTCTTACCCAGTGATAGAAAGGGTTGCAAGACACGTATAGTATTGTTGCCATCGAGGATAACAAGATGGGGTTTATATCATATTGCATGAGTTTATCCTTCTACATCATGTCATGTTGCTTAATGCGTTACTTTGTTCTTATGAACTTAATACTCTAGATGTAGGCAGGAGTCGGTCGATGTGTGGAGTAATAGTAGTAGATGCAGGCAGGAGTCGGTCTACTTGTTATGGACGTGATGCCTATATACATGATCATGCCTAGATAATCTCATAACTATGCGCTTTTCTATCAATTGCTCGGCAGTAATTTGTTCACCCACCGTAATAGTTATGCTATCTCGAGAGAAGCCTCTAGTGAAACCTATGCCCCCGGGTCTATCTCTTATCATATTTGCTTTCAATCTACTTTATTTGCATATTTACTTTTTGCATCTATATTATAAAATACCAAAAATATATTTATCTTATCTTACTATCTTTATTAGATCTCACTTTCGCAAGTGGCCGTGAAGGGATTGACAACCCCTTTATTGCGTTGGTTGCGAGTTCTCAGTTTGTTTGTGTAGGTGCGTGGGACTTTTGAGGAGCCTCCTACTAGATCGATACCTTGGTTCTCAAAACTGAGGGAAATACTTACGCTACACTTGCTGCATCACCCTCTCCTCTTCGAGGAAAACCAACACAAGCTCAAGACATAGCATCGTACTCGCGACGATTCAAATCACAGAAGATTCGATCTAGCGCCAAACGGATGGCGCCTCCGCGTTCAACACACGTACAGCCCAGGGACGTCTCCTCCTTCTTGATCCAGCAAGGGGAGAGGAGAATTTGAGGGAGAACTCCGACAGCATGACAGCGTGGTGGTGATTGAGATCGTGGTTCTCCGGCAGAGCTTTGCTAAGCACTATGGAGGAGGAGGAAGTGTTGGAAGATGGAGGGGCTGCGCCAGGGGAAGGGTGTGGCTGCCCTCCCACCCCCTCACTATATATAGGGGGAAGGGAAGAGGGCCTTCGAAACCCTTTTCGGACACGCTGGTCATCACCTGGTACCCCCAGAACAATTCTGGACTCCAATACCCTTCATCCAATATACCGATCTTCACCTCTGGACAATTTCGGAGCTCCTCGTGACGTCTGGGATCTCATCCGGGACTCCGAACAACATTCGGTAACCACATACTAATTCCCATAACAACTCTAGCGTCACCGAACTTTAAGTGTGTAGACCGTACGGGTTTGGGAATCATGTAGACATGACCGAGACATCTCTCCGGCCAATAACCAACAACGGTATCTGGATACCCATGTTGGCTCCCACATGTTCCATGATGATCTCATCGGATGAACCACGATGTCGGGGATTCAAGCAATCCTGTATGCAATTCCCTTTGTCAATCGGTACGTTACTTGCCCGAGATTCGATCATCGGTATCCCAATACCTCGTTCAATCTTGTTACCGGCAAGTCACTTTACTCGTTCTGTAATGCATGATCCAGTGACTAACTACTTAGTCACATTGAGCTCATTATGATGATGCAATATCGAGTGGGCCCAGAGATACCTCTCCGTCATGCGGAGTGACAAATCCCAGTCTCGATTCGTGCCAACCCAACATACACTTTCGGAGATACCTGTAGTGCACCTTTATAGCCACCCAGTTACGTTGTGACGTTTGGTACACCCAAAGCATTCCTACGGTATCCGGGAGTTGCACAGTCTCATGGTCTAAGGAAATGATACTTGACATTAGAAAAGCTCTTAGCAAACGAACTACACGATCTTGTGTTATGTTTAGGATTGGGTCTTGTCCATCACATCATTCTCCTAATGATGTGATCCTGTTATCAATGACATCCAATGTCCATGGTCAGGAAACCATAACCATCTATTGATCAACGAGCTAGTCAACTAGAGGCTCACTAGGGACATCTTGTGGTCTATGTATTCACAAATGTATTAAGGTTTCCAGTTAATACAATTATAGCATGAACAATAGACAATTATCATGAACAAGGAAATATAATAATAACCATTTTATTATTGCCTCTAGGGCATATTTCCAATGGTCTCCCACTTGCACTAGAGTCAATAATCTAGTTCACATCACTATGTGATTGTAATGAATTCAACACCCATGGGGTTTGATCATATCTCGCTTGTGAGAGAGGTTATTAGTCAACAGGTCTGAACCATTCAGATCCGTGTGTGCTTTACAAATCTCTATGTCATCTTGTAGATGCAGCTACCACGCTCTATTTGGAGCTATTCCAAATAACTGTTCTACTATACGAATCCGGTTTACTACTCCGAATCATCCAGATTAGTGTCAAAGTTTGCATCGGCGTAACCCTTTACGACAAACTCTTTTACCACCTCCATAATCGAGAAAATTCCTTAATCCACTAGTTACTAAGGATAACCTTGACCGTTGTCATGTGATCCATTCCTGGATCACACTTGTACCCCTTGACTGACTCATGGAAAGGCACACTTGGGGTGCGGTACACAACATAGCATACTGTAGAGCCTACATCTAAAGCATAGGGATGACCTTCGTCCTTTCTCTCTATTCTACCGTGGTCATGTCTTGAGTCTTACTCAATACTCACACCTTATAACACAACCAAGAACTCCTTCTTTGCCGATCTATTTTGAACTCCTTCAAAATTTTGTCACGGTATGTTCGTGTGAAAGTACTATTAAGCGATTTTGATCTATCCTTATAGATCTTGATGCTCAATGTTCAAGTAGCTCAATCCAGGTTTTCCATTGAAAAACACTTTTCAAATAACCCTATATGCTTTCCGGAAACTCTACATCATTTCCGATGAACAATATGTCAACCACATATACTCATTAGAAATTCTATAGTGCTCCCACTCACTTCTTTGGAAATACAAGTTTCTCATAAACTTTGTATAAACCCAAAATCTTTGATCATCTCATCAAAGCGTATATTCCAACTCCCAGATGCTTACTCCAGTCCTTAGAAGGATTGCTGGAGCTTTGCATACTAATTAGCATAATTTAGGATTGACAAAACCTTCTGGTTGTATCACACACAACCTTTCCTCAAGAAAATCGTCAAGGAAACAATGTTTTGACATCCTATCTACAAGATTTCATAAATAATGCAGTAATGCAAATATAATTCCAACAGACTCTTAGCATTGCTATGAGTGAGAAAGACTCATTGATACGTCTCCGTCGTATCTACTTTTCCAAACACTTTTTCCCTTGTTTTGGACTCTAACTTGTATGATTTGAATGGAACTAACCGGGACTGACGCTATTTTCAGCAGAATTGCCATGATGTTGTTTTATGTGCAGAAAATAAAAGTTCTCGGAATGCCCTGAAACTCCACGGAACATCTTAGAAGAAATAATAAAAAATCCTCGCCAAAGATGAAGACCAGGGGGCCCACACCCTGTCCACGAGGGTGGGGGGCACCCCCCCCCTCCTGGGCGCGCCCCCTACCTCGTGGGCCCCCTCGTGGCCCTCCGACGCCAAATCCAACTCCATATATTGGCTTTCGGGGAGAAAAAAACCAGAAAGAAGAAATCATCATGTTTTACGATACGGAGCTGCCGCCAAGCCCTAATCTCTCTTGGGGGGGCTGATCTGGAGTCTGTTCGGGGCTCCGGAGAGGGCGATTCATCGCCGTCGTCATCATCAACCATCCTCCATCACCAATTTCATGATGGTCACCGCCGTGCGTGAGTAATTCCATCGTAGGCTTGCTGGACGGTGATGGATTGGATGAGATTTATCATGTAATCAAGTCAGTTTTGTTAGGGTTTGATCCTTAGTATCCACTATGTTCTGAGATTGATGTTGCTATGACTTTGCTATGCTTCATTCTTGTCACTAGGGCCCGAGTGCCATGATTTCAGATCTGAACCTATTATGTTTTCATGAATATATGTGTGTTCTTGATCCTACCTTGCAAGTCTATAGTCACCTACTATGTGTTATGATCCGGCAACCCCGAAGTGACAATAATCGGGACCACTCCCGGTGATGACCATAGTTTGAGAAGTTCATGTATTCACTATGTGCTAATGCTTTGTTCCGGTTCTCTATTAAAAGGATGCCTTAATATCCCTTAGTTTCCAATAGGACTCCGCTGCCACGGGAGGGTAGGACAAAAGATGTCATGCAAGTTCTTTTCCATAAGCACGTATGACTATATACGGAATACATGCCTACATTACATTGATGAATTGGAGCTAGTTCTGTGTCACCCTATGTTATGACTGTTACATGACGAACCACATCCGGCATAATTATCCATCACTAATCCGGTGCCTACGAGTTTTCCATATACTGGTTCTCGCTGATTTACTTTTCCGTTGCTACTGTTACAATCACTACAAAATACCAAAAACATTACTTTTGCTGTCTTTCCTTTTGTTATCGTTACCACCACTATTATATTACTTTGCTACTCAACACTTTGCTGCAGATACTAAGTTTCTAGGTGTGGTTGAATTGACAACTCAGCTGCTAATACCTGAGAATATTGTTTGGCTCCCCTTGTGTTGAATCAATAAATTTGGGTTGAATACTCTACCCTCGAAAACTGTTGCGATCCCCTATACTTGTGGGTTATCAAGACCTTTTTTCTGGCGCCGTTGCCAGGGAGCATAGCTCTATTCTTTGAGTCACTTGGGATTTATATCTGCTGAACACTATGAAGAACTTGAAAGACGATCGAACTACTATTTTGCCCTCAACTATGAGGGGAGGTAAGGAACTGCCATCTAGCTCTGCACTAGATTCTCCTTCCGTTATAAGTAAGCTTGCGACACCTAAACCTGCTATTGCTATGAATTCTGATATGTCGCATGTTATTGATGATGCCACTTCTGCTATGCATGAAACTTATGATGAAACTAATTCTATGCTTGATAATACTGTGCCCCTTGGTAAATTTCTCGATGAGCAAATTGCTAGGTCTAAAGAAAGAGAAATTATTGAATCTTAATATGACGATGAGAGTGATGATGAAAATATGCCTACTATTCCTGAGGGTTATCTTTTTGATGTAGAATCTTCTGTAGCTATTTTTGCTTGCCAGGATAGATACGAACTTAAGAGGTTGCTAGTCAAATGGAGTAAAGAATCTTTTAGGGATAGAATGAGACCCGACCCTGCTTTTGCTACTTCACCTATTTGTGTTCCCGATAAGGATTATTATGAATTTTCTGTAGCTCTAGATATAATTACTTTGGTTGAATCTGATCCTTTCTATGGCTATGAATCTGAAACTGTTGTGGCACATCTTACTAAGTTAAATGATATAGCCGCCCTGTTTACTAATGATGAGAGATCGCGCTACCTTTATTTACTCAAAATATTTCCGTTCTCATTAAAGGGTGATGCTAAGATATGGTTTAATTCTCTTGATCTTGGTTGTGTGCGTAGTCCCCAGGATATGATTTATTACTTCTCTGCTAAATATTTCCATGCTCATAAGAAACAAGCTGCTTTGAGGGAAATATACAACTTCGTGCAAATTGAAGAAGAGAGTCTACCACAAGCTTGGGGGAGGCTTCTCAAGTTACTTAATTCTTTGCCTGATCATCCTCTTAAGAAACCTGAAATACTTGATATCTTTTATAATGGGCTAACTGATGCTTCCAGAGATTACCTGGATAGTTGTTTTGGTTCTCTTTTCAGGGAAAGAACACCGGATGAAGCTGAAATTCTATTGAATAATATGTTGACAAATGAAAATAATCGGGCACCTCCCGAGCCAACTCCCGAGCCAGCTCCTGAGCCAATTACTGAGCCTGTTCCTAAACCAACTCCGAAGAAGAGAGGTGTTCTATTTCTTAGTCCCGAAGATATGCAAGAGGCAAAGAAATCTATGAAAGAAAAAGGTATTAAAGCTGAAGATGTTAAGAATTTACCTCCTATTGAAGAAATACATGGTCTTAATTTGCCGCCTGTTGAAGAAGTTTATGATCTCAATTCCTTATTCACTGAAGAACCTCCTGATCCCGATATCCCGACACAGGTAGTAAAGGTAAATTCTCTCTATAGATATGATAAAGCTAAAGTCCCTCCTACTAAAATTGCTAGTCAGTGTTTGGATGAGTTTGATAACTTTATGTTTAAGCAAGATGACTTTAATGCTTATTTTGGTAGACAATTAAAACAAGATGCTTATATGATTAAACGCTTCGGTGATTACATGGCTAATATTAGAGGTGAACTTAAACTTGTTAGCAAACATGCTTCTATGGTTACCACTCAAGTAGAACAAGTACTTAAAGCTCAGAAAGAAGTACTTGATGAAATGAATAGTAAGAAAAATGATTATGCTGTTAGAGTGGCTACTAGAACTGATAGAATGACTCAGGAACCTTTGTATCCTGAAGGCCACCCTAAGAGAATCGAGCAAGATTCTCAGAGAAATAAGATTGATGTACCTAGTTCTTCTAAAATGAAGAAAAAGAAAAATGATAGGACTTTGCAATCTTCTAGTGAACCTAATACTGAACCACCTGAGAATCCAAATGATATCTTTATCTCTGATGCTGAAACACAATCAGGTGATGAACATGAACCTAATGATAATGTTAATGATAATGTTCATGATGATACTCAACCTAGTAATGATAATGATGTAGAAGTTGAACCTGCAGTTGATCTTGATAACCGACAATCAAAGAATCAATGTTATGATAAAAGAGACTTCGTTGCTAGGAAAC
Organism: Triticum dicoccoides; assembly: GCF_002162155.2. Taxonomy (NCBI): domain Eukaryota; kingdom Viridiplantae; phylum Streptophyta; class Magnoliopsida; order Poales; family Poaceae; genus Triticum; species Triticum dicoccoides. The sequence continues at coordinate 615,673,744 of NC_041381.1, forward strand.
ATGATAAAGAAAGGGAACCATGGGTTCAGAAACCCATGCCTTTTCCTCCAAAACCATCCAAGAAAAAGGATGATGAGGATTTTGAGAGCTTTGCTGAAATGATTAGACCCATCTTTTTGCGTATGCGATTAACTGATGTGCTCAAAACAAATCCTTATGCTAAGTATATGAAGGATATCATCACTAATAAAAGAAAGATATCGGAAACAGAAATTTCCACAATGCTTGCTAATTATACTTTTAAGGGTGGAATACCAAAGAAACTTGGAGATCCAGGAGTACCTACTATACCATGCTCCATTAAGAGAAATTATGTTAAAACTGCTTTATGTGATCTTGGAGCCGGTGTCAGTGTTATGCCTCTCTCTTTATATTGTAGAATTGACTTGCATAAGTTGACACCTACTGAAATATCTTTGCAAATGGCTGATAAGTCAACTGCTATACCTGTCGGTATTTGTGAGGATGTGCCTGTTGTAGTTGCAAATGTTACTATTTTAACAGACTTTGTTATTCTTCATATTCCCGAGGATGATAGTATGTCTATTATTCTTGGAAGACCTTTCCTTAATACTACAGGGACTGTTATTGATTGCAACAAAAGCAATGTCACTTTTCATGTTAATGGCAATGAGAACACGGTACATTTTCCGAGGAAACAACCTCAAGTTTATAGTATCAACTCTATTGGAGAAATTCCATCAATTATATTTGGAGGTTTTGAATTTCCTCTCCCTACTGTCAAGAAAAAGTATGATATTCTTATTGTTGGGGATTTCCATATCCCCGTTGAGGTAACTTAGTGCTATTCGAAATTTCTCCGGTTCCGTGTTATTCGGAATGAGTTTGTTAACAAGACTTGATCAACCTTGTTAGTGGATTCATTTTGATGATCACGAGATGGATGAAACTAGAAGCACAACCTTCTCTACCCTCTTTATATTTCCTGTTATTTAGTAGAAATAAAGTAAAATAGTATTTTTTCTGTCAGTTTCCTGATTTATCCGTGCAATATAAGAATATCCCGAAAATAAAAGTCCTCAGAATGCCATGCCAATTTAATATGATTTTTTCGGGAATATTTGAGGATTTACTGTGCAAAAATTACCGCGGGGGGAGCTGCCACCTGGGCACGAGGGTGGAGGGCGCGCCCTGCCCCCATGGGCGCACCCCCTGCCTCGTGGGCCCATGGTGGCCCTCCTCCACTTATCCCTGGACCCATCTTCTTTCTCTGCCTCACACAAACACGAAAAACCGACTCAAGCACGAGTTCCAGCCCCGGTTGCTTTGATTTTCGATCTCCTTGCTCAAAGCACCTCTCGCAAAATTGCCTGGGGAGATTGTTCCTTGGTATGTGACTCCTCCATTGGTCCAATTAGTTTTTGTTCTAGTGCTTTATTCTTTGCAAATTTGTGCTGCATAGGTGACCATGTTCTTGAGCTTGCATGTCAAATTTATATGGTTCCAAGTAGTTCTAATGCTTGCTATAGGCTCTATGCACTTATGGGAGTTCTTGCTATCAATTTTATTGAAGTTGGTTCACTTTTATTTGAAGTCACTAAAAATTTCAGAAATTTTTCAGAGGAAACAATATGTTTAGGAGGATGTTCCAAGGTGGTCCTTCAAGGAAGCAAGGTCCTAGGCTTGCAATGCGTGATGCCGACGAGGAACCACCAAGAGACGCTCCTGTTAGGCCCTGTGAATGGCCTTCGGAAAATTTTATGGATCAAGCGGGAATCAAAGAAGAAGTCAAAGCATATATACGCAACGCCGGTCTTGAGGACTTTGAAACTGACAAATGCCCCCAGTATCATGATCTCACAAGTTCATTTGTGAGGAGGTTTGAGTTTTCATCTTCGCGTAATTCTCCTTCAGTCATGTTTGACCTTTATGACAAATCTTATACCATGGACATAGAAGATTTCACTTTTGCTTGCAAACTTCCATCACGGGGTAGTGTCAGGGATCCCCCTAAATCTGAATATAGAGACTTTCTTGCTAGAATAACTATGGGTGGATCTAGAGATATAACACAAGCCACTATAGGGAGCATTCACTTTCCTGCTACACATTATTTTGCTCTCTTTATAGGTAGATGCATAAATGCTAAGGATGAAGCATGTCACATGTGTGCCCCTGATCTCAGCATTCTCAGAAGTGCTGTGTTAGGAGACCAATCTTATCATATGGGAGCCATTGTAGCTCGCAGGTTGCATCATAATAGACATAAGGGAGATTTCTTTGGAGGAATTTATGCAACCCGCTTAGCTAATTTTCTTGAGATAGACATTCATGAGGGTGATATGGAGTTACCCCCTACCTATTTAGATTTTGATTCTATGGCTTCCCATCAGTTTGTTGAGAGGACTGAACCACCTCTCCAGTATCGACTAATCTTTGACAAACGGCATATTGTCCATATTACTATTCCTGCTCCTGCCTTCTTTGATTCTCAGACAAAAGGAAGATATATTATTACCAGAGAGGAGGCAGATGAGTACGAGAGAAGAGTGGAGGCGGCTCGACGCCACGCTGCAGCTCAGGAGGCGATAGCCGCTGCATCGCATTACGACCCCAGCTACACCTACGGGTATCCGCCAGGTTATCCCTGGCAATAGACCAACTTAAGCCAAAAGCCTAAGCTTGGGGGAGTACATATTTCCCACCGACATTACATTCATGTTCACACACACTCATTGCTAGATGTCGGTGCTCATACTCTTTCACTGTAATATCCATGCTAGTTTATTTTCTTTTTCCTGCTTTCTTCTTGTGTGTTTAATAAACCTTAAGCAAAACCAAAAAAATTAGTAGTAGTTTATTTCTTTGCTGTAGTAATTAAAAATAAAACCCTAAAATATTTCCCGTTCTTCTTTTGCTTGTTGGGAGCTTTCCCGTGTAAATAGTTTTTATTTCTTTTCTTTTCTTTGGGGCCAGTAGGAGAAGACCATGATTAAATTGTTGAAGTGACTCTTATATGCATGATCGTTTATTTAACTTAGAGTCCATATTACTTATCTTCTCTCTTGAGTTGAATGCTTGCAGATTCCAGCTTAGTCCAATGCACGTGCACTCTTACTATTATACACATCGTTCGGTCGTGCAAGTGAAAGGCAATAATGATGATATATGATGGACTTATTGGGATGAGAAAAGCTGGTATGAACTCGACCTCTCTTGTTTTTGTAAATATGATGATTCATCGTTCCTGAGTCAGCTATTATGAAGTAAACATATTTGCAATGACATTTAGAGATTATAGTTTCTTGTGTTATGCTTGATTAGCTATGAGTTATAATGGTTTACCTTGCGTGCCAACATGCTATTAGAATGATTATGGTGTAATATGATGGGATGGTATCCTCCTTTAAATGAATTGAGTGACTCGACTTGTCACATGTTCATGCATGTAGTTGAATCAAATCAACATATCCTTCATGATATTTATGTTCATGGTAGATTATATCCTACTCATGCTTGTATTCGGTGTAAATTAATTTTAATGCATGTTTACGACTGTTGTTGCTCTCTCAGTTGGTCGCTTCCCAGTCTTTTGCTAGCCTTCACTTGTACTAAGCGGGAATACTGCTTGTGCATCCAAACTCCTTAAACCCCAAAGTTATTCCATATGAGTCCACTATACCTACCTATATGCGGTACTTACCTGCCGTTCCAAGTAAATTTGTATGTGCCAAACTCCAAACCTTCAAATAAAATTCTGTTTTGTATGCTCGAGCAGCTCATGTTTCAACTAGGGCTGCCCTTATCTTCCATGTTAGGCGGGTTATTCTCAAGAGGAGTGGACTTCGCTCCTCATTTACGAGAAAATGGCTGGTCACCCGGATGCCCAGTCCTATGCTTTATGCAAACTAAATCAAAATAATTGCACAAAAAGCTCCCCCTGGGACCCGTTGAATGTTGGAGGCACTCATTGTTTCGAGCAAGCCATGGATTGATGCTTGTGGAGGAGGGGGAGTATAAACTTTACCATTCTGTTTGGGAACCGCCTATAATTTGTGTGGCATGGAAGATATCGTCATCTCATAGTTGTTGCGTTGACAGCAAAAGTATGCCGCTCAAAATGTTATTCAATCTCTATTTTAAAATCGAGCTCTGGCACCTCTACAAATCCCTGCTTCCCTCTGCGAAGGGCCTATCCATTTACTTCTATGTTGAGTCATCATCCATCTTATTAAAAGCACCCGCTGGAGAGAACACTATCATTTGCATTCATTATAATTGGTTTATATTGGGTATGACTTGACTGGATCTCTTTTACCATGAATTACAATGTTTAGTCAGTCCTTGATCTTTAAAGGTGCTCTGCATTTATGTTTTGCGGTCTCAGAAAGGGCTAGCGAGATACCATTTTGTTATATCATGCTATGATTATTTTGAGAAAGTGTTGTCATCTGAGTTTTATTATTATGGCTCGCTAGCTGATTATGTTATTGATATGAGTAATTCTGAGACCTATGTGTTATTATGAGTATGGTTAGTTCATAATACTTCCTGAAACTTGAATGCTGGCTTTCCATGTTACAACAACAAGAGCAAACAGAGTTTGTAAAAGTTTTTCTTTTTCTCTTTCAGTTTGTCAACTGAATTGCTTGAGGACAAGCAAGGGTTTAAGCTTGGGGGAGTTGATACGTCTCCGTCGTATCTACTTTTCCAAAAACTTTTGCCCTTGTTTCGGACTCTAACTTGTATGATTTGAATGGAACTAACCCGGACTGATGCTGTTTTCAACAGAATCGCCATGATGTTGTTTTATGTGCAGAAAATAAAAGTTCTCGGAATGACCTGAAATTCCACGAAACATCTTAGAAAAAATAATAAAAAATCCTCGCCAAAGATGAAGACCAGGGGCCCACACCCTGTCCACGAGGGTGGGGGGCACCCCCCTCCTGGGCGCGCCCCTACCTCGTGGGCCCCCTGGTGGCCCTCCGACGCCAACTCCAACTCCATATATTGGCTTTCGGGGAGAAAAAATCATAGATAAGAAATCATCGCGTTTTACGATACGGAGCCGCCACCAAGCCCTAATCTCTCTCGGGGAGGCTGATCTGGAGTCTGTTCGGGGCTCCGAAGAGGGGGATTCGTCGTCGTCGTCATCATCAACCATCCTCCATCACGAATTCATGATGCTCACAGCCGTGCATGAGTAATTCCATCATAGGCTTGCTGGACGGTGATGGGTTGGATGAGATTTATCATGTAATCGAGTCAGTTTTGTTAGGGTTTGATCCCTAGTATCCACTATGTTCTGAGATTGATGTTGCTATGACTTTGCTATGCTTAATGCTTGACACTAGGGCCCGAGTGCCATGATTTTAGATCTGAACCTATTATGTTTTCATGATTATATGTGTGTTCTTGATCCTATCTTGCAAGTCTATAGTCACCTACTATGTGTTATGATCCGGCAACCCCGAAGTGACAATAATCGGGACTACTCCCGGTGATGACCATAGTTTGAGGAGTTCATGTATTCACTATGTGCTAATGCTTTGTTCCGGTTCTCTATTAAATGGATGCCTTAATATCCCTTAGTTTCCAATAGGACTCCGCTGCCACGGGAGGGTAGGACAAAAGATGTCATGCAAGTTCTTTTCCATAAGCATGTATGACTATATACGGAATACATGCCTACATGACATTGATGAATTGGAGCTAGTTCTGTTTCACCCTATGTTATGACTTTTACATGACGAACCGCATCCAGCATAATTATCCATCACTAATCTGGTGCCTACGAGTTTTCCATATACTAGTTCTTGCTTATTTACTTTTCCGTTGCTACTGTTACAATCACTACAAAATACCAAAAACATTACTTTTGTTGTCTTTACTTTTGTTACCATTACCACCACTATTATATTACTTTGCTACTAAACACTTTGTTGCAGATACTAAGTTTCCAGGTGTGGTTGAACTGACAACTCAGCTGCTAATACTTGAGAATATTCTTTGGCTTCCCTTGTGTCGAATCAATAAATTTGGGTTGAATACTCTACCCTCGAAAACTGTTGTGATATCCTATACTTGTGGGTTATCACTCATCGTAGTCAACTCCTTGAACTTGTCGGAAAACATCTTAGTGACAAGTCGAGCTTTCTTAATGGTGACACTTACCATCATTGTCCGTCTTCCTTTTAAAATCCATCTGTACTCAACAGCCTTACGACCATCGAGTAGTTCTTCCAAAGTCTATACTTTGTTTTCATACATGGATCCTCTCTCGGATTTTATGGCCTCGAGCCATTCATCAGAATCTGGGCCCACCATTGCTTCTCCATAGCTCGTAGGTTCATTGTTGTCTAGCAACATGACCGCTAAGACGGGTTTATGTACCACTCTGAAGTAGTACACATCCTTGTCGACCTACGAGGTTTGCTAGTGACTTGATCTGAAGTTTCATTATCACTATCATCATCTTCCACTTCAATTGGTGTAGGCGCCATAGGAACAATTTCCTGTGCCCTGCTACACACTAGTTGAAGTGATGGTTCAATAACCTCATCAAGTCTCCACCATCCTCCTACTCAATTCTTTCAAGAGAAACTTTTCCTCAAGAAAGGACCCATTTCTGGAAACAATCACTTTTGCTTCCGGATCCGAATTAGGAGGTATACCCAACTGTTTTTGGGTGTCCTATGAAGATGCATTTTATCCTCTTTGGGTTTGAGCTCATCAGGAAAAACTTTTCACATAAGCGTCACAACCCCAAAAATTTTAAGAAATGACAGCTTAGGTTTCTCTAAACCATAGTTCATATGGTGTCATCTCAACGGAATTACGTGGTGCCCTATTTAAAGTGAATGCGGTTGTCTCTAATGCCTAACCCATAAACGATAATTGTAATTCAATAAGAGACATCATGGTATGCACCATATCCAATAGGGTGCATTTATGATGTTCGGACACACCATCGCACTATGGTGTTCCAGGCGGTATTATTTATGAAACAATTTCCACAAGGTCTTAATTGTGTACCGAACTCGTAACTCAGATATTCATCTCTATGATCATATCATAGACATTTTATCCTCTTGCCACGATGATCTTCAACTTCACTCTGAAATTTCTTGAACCTTTCAATAATTCAAACTCGGGTTTCATCAAGTAAATATACTAAGAATCTACTCAAATCATCTGTGAAGTAAGAGCATAAGGATATTCACTGCGTGCCTCAGCACTCATTGGATTGCACACATCAAATGTATTACTTCCAACAAGTTGCTCTCTTGTTTCATCTCACTGAAAAATGAGGCCTTTCAGTCATCTGGCCCATGTGGTATGATTTGCATGTCTCAAGTGATTCAAAATCAAGTTAGTCCAAATGATCCATCTGTATGGAGTTTCTTCATGCAAATATACCAATAGACATGGTTCGCATGTCTCAATCTTTTCAAAACAAGTGAGTCCAAAGATCCATCAACATGGAGCTTCTTCATGCGTTTTATACCAGTATGACTCAAATGGCAGTGCCACAAGTATGTGGTACTATCATTACTATCTTATATCTTTTGGTATGGACATGTGTATCACTACGATCGAGATTCCATAAACCATTCATTTTAGGCGCAAGACCGTTGAAGGTATTATTCAAATAAACAGAGTAACCATTATTCTCCTTAAATGAATAACCGTATTGCGATAAACATAATCCAATCATGTCTATGCTCAACGCAAACGCCAAATAACAATTATTTAGGTTTAACACGAATCTCGATGGTAGAGGGAGCAGGTGATGCTTGATCACATCAACCTTGTTAACACTTCCAACACACATCGTCATCTCACCTTTAGCTAGTCTCTGTTTATTCCGTAGCTCTTTTATTTTGAGTTACTAACACTTAGCAACCGAACCGGTATCTTAATACCCTGGTGCTACTAGGAGTACTAGTAAAGTACACATTTAATACAATGTATATCCAATATACTTCTGTCAACCTTGCCAGCCTTCTCATCTACCAAGTATCTAGGGTAGTTCTGCTTCAGTGACCGTTCCCTCATTACAGAAGCACTTAGTCTCGGGTTTGGGTTCAACCATCTGTTTCTTCACTAGAGCAGCAACTGATTTGTCGTTTCATGAAGTATCCGTTCTTGCCCTTGCCCTTCTTGAAACTAGTGGTTTTACTAACCATCAACAATTGATGCTCCTACTCGATTTCTACTTTCGCAGTGTCAAACATAGCGAATTGCTCAAGGATCATCATGTCTATCCCTGATATGTTATAGTTCATCACGAAGCTCTAATAGCTTGGTGGTAGTGACTATGGAGAACCATCACTATCTTATCTAGAAGATTAACTCCCACTCGATTCAAGTGATTGTAGTACTCAGACAATCTGAGCACATGCTCAATGATTGAGCTTTTCTCCCTTAGTTTGCAGGTTAAGAAACTTGTCGGAGGTCTCATACCTCTTGACGTGGGCACGAGCCTGAAATCCTAATTTCAGCTCTTAGAACATCTCATATGTTCTGCGACGTTTCAAAATGTCTTCAGTGCCTCAATTCTAAACTGTTTAACATTACGCACTGAACTATCACGTAGTCATCAAAACGTGTATGTCAGATGTTCGCAACATCCACAAACGATGCTCGAGGTTCAGCACACCGAGCGGTGCATTAAGGACATAAGCCTTCTATGCAGCAATGAGGACAATCCTCAGTATACAGACCCAGTCCGCATAATTGCTACTGTCAACTTTCAACTAAATTTTCTCTAGGAACATATCTTAAAACAGTAGAACTAAAGCGTATGCTACGACATAATTTGCAAAGACCTTTTGACTATGTTCATGATAATTAAGTTCATCTGATTATTTAATGAACTCCCACTTAGACATCCCTCTAGTCATCTAAGTGATACATGATCCGAGTCAACTAGGCCGTGTCCGATCATCACGTGAGATGGACTAGTCATCATCGGTGAACATCTTCATGTTGATCGCATCTGCTATACGACTCATGTTCGACCTTTCGGTCTCTTGTGTTCCGAGGCCGTGTCTGTACATGCTAGGCTCGTCAAGTCAACCTAAGTGTTTTGCATGTGTAAATCTGGCTTACACCCGTTGTATGCGAATGTTAGAATCTATCACACCCGATCATCACGTGGTGCTTCGAAACAACGAACTTTCGCAACGGTGCACAGTTAGGGGGGACACTTTCTTGAAATTTTATGAGGGATCATCTTATTTATGCTACCGTCGTTCTAAGCAAATAAGATGTAAACATGACAAACATCACATGCAAATCATAAAGTGACATGATATGGCCAATATCATCTTGCGCCTTTGATTTCCATCTTGAGGCACGGCATGATCACCTTCTCACCGGCATGACACCATGATCTCCATCATCATGATCTCCATCATCGTGTCTTCATGAAGTTGTCTCGCCAACTATTACTTCTACTACTATGGCTAACGGTTTAGCAATAAAGTAAAGTAATTACATGGCGTTATTTAATTACACGCATGTCATACAATAAATTAAGACAACTCCTATGGCTCCTGCCGGTTGTCATACTCATCGACATGCAAGTCGTGATTCCTATTACAAGAACATGATTAATCTCATACATCACATATCATTCATCACATTCTTTTTGGCCATATCACATCACATAGCATACCCTGCAAAAACAAGTTAGACATCCTCTAATTGTTGTTGCATGTTTTACGTGGCTGCTATGGGTTTCTAGCAAGAACGTTTCTTACCTATGCAAAGCCACAACGGTGATATGCCAATTGCTATTTACCCTTCATAAGGACCCTTTTCATCGAATCCGGTCCAACTAAAGTGGGAGAGACTGACACCCGCTAGCCACCTTTATGCAACAAGTGCATGCCAGTCGGTGGAACCCGTCTCACGTAAGCGTACGTGTAAGGTCGGTCCGGGCCGCTTCATCCCACAATACCGCCAAAACAAAATAGGACTACTAACAGTAAGCAAATTGAACAAACCAACGCCCACAACTACTTGTGTTCTACTCGTGCATAGAATCTAACCAATAGACCTAGCTCATGATGCCACTGTTGGGGAACGTAGCAGAAATTCAAAATTTTCTACACATCACCAAGATCAATCTATGGATATTCTAGCAACAAGAGAGAGAGAGGGAGTGCATCTTCATACCCTTGAAGCTCGCTAAGCGGAAGCGTTACAAGAACGCGGTTGATGGAGTCGTACTCGCGGTGATTCAAATCGCGGAAGATCCGATCTAGCGTCAAACGGACGGCACCTCCGCATTCAACACACGTACAGACCAGGGACATCTCCTCCTTATTGATCCAGCAAGGGGAGAGGAGAAGTTGAGGGAGAACTCTGACAGCACGACGGCGTGGTGGTGATGGAGCTCGTGGTTCTCCGGCAGAGCTTCGCTAAGCACTACAGAGGAGGAGGAAGTGTTGGAAGAGGGAGGGGCTGCGCCAGGGGAAGGGTGTGGCTGCCCTCCCACCCCCTCACTATATATAGGGGGAAGGGGAGAGGGGCCCGGCCCCTCTAGATGGATCTAGAGGAGGAGGCGGCGGCAAGGGGAATCCCTAGAAGGGTTTGGGCGCCCCCACCCCGTAGGAAACTTGCCCCCCAAGTGGGGAGGGGAGGCTGCCCTAGGGGTGGCGCCCCTACCTCTCCAGGTTACGTGAGATGGGGTGGGAGGGGCGCTCAGCCCCTTAGTGGGCTGATGTGCCCACTCCCCTTGGCCCATAAGGCCCCCCAACACTTGTCGGGGCCTCTGAAACCCCTTTCGGATACGCTGGTCATCACCTGGTACCCCCGAAACAATTCTGGACTCCAATACCCTTCGTCCAATATACCGATCTTCACCTCCGGACCATTCCGGAGCTCCTCGTGACGTCCGGGATCTCATCCGGGACTCCGAACAACATTCGGTAACCACATACTAATTCCCATAACAACTCTAGTGTCACCGAACCTTAAGTGTGTAGATCCTACGGGTTCGGGAATCATGCAGACATGACCGAGACATCTCTCCGGCCAATAACCAACAGCGGGATCTGGATACCCATGTTGGCTCCCACATGTTCCACGATGATCTCATCAGATGAACCACGATGTCGGGTATTCAAGCAATCTTGTATGCAATTCCCTTTGTCAATCGGTACGTTACTTGCCCGAGATTCGATCATCGGTATCCCAATACCTGTTTCAATCTTGTTACCGGCAAGTCACTTTACTCGTTCCGTAATGCATGATCCTATGACTAACTACTTAGTCAAATTGAGCTCATTATGATGATGCAATACCGAGTGGGCCCAGAGATACCTCTCCGTCATGCGGAGTGACAAATCCCAGTCTCGATTCGTGCCAACCGAACAGACACTTTTGGAGATATTTGTAGTGCACCTTTATAGCCACCCAGTTATGTTGTGACATTTGGTACACCCAAAGCATTCCTACGGTATCCGGGAGTTGCACAATCTCATGGTCTAAGGAAATGATACTTGACATTAGAAAAGCTCTTAGCAAATGAACTACACGATCTTGTGCTATGCTTAGGATTGGGTCTTGTCCATCACATCATTCTCCTAATGATGTGATCCCGTTATCAATGACATCCAATGTCCATGGTCAGGAAACCATAACCATCTATTGATCAACGAGCTAGTCAACTAGAGGCTCACTAGGGACATGTTGTGGGCTATGTATTCACACATGTATTAAGGTTTCTAGTTAATACAATTATAGCATGAACAATAGACAATTATCATGAACAAGGAAATATAATAATAACCATTTTATTATTACCTCTAGGGCATATTTCCAACATTCTCCGCCTTGCTGCCCGGACTTCACATTCACGTGAGAAGCCGAGTTGCTGTGTTGCTCCCATAGCAGGGTCCGAGGCTAGCATGTCAGCGCTACGGCAAGGAAGGAGGCAAGTTTCCCACTAACATTCATCATCTGCAGGTATATTGTTCTCTACAGTCTATAAGATTAATAGAATATACACACGAATTGGAATGGCCGACATTGTAGGAAAAAATAGTACTATATTAATTTTGAGGCTCCCTTCTATATCTTCTGTTTACAATTACATACAGTTTGAAACTCTGAATGACCAAGAAACACGTGGAATGTGAGGCAACGGTGAAGCATTAGCTAGCACGGGTGTGTCACCTCTCTGGTATTGTAGGCAATCACGGCCTTGGACAAGCTCGCTATAATCAAGTCAGCTGAGAATATCGATCTCCCAGACACCTATTTCTTCTTGCAAATTTAGAAAAGGGAGGTTGAGACATCATTTTCCATTTCCCTAATTCTCTAATCTGTAGGGCAGTGTGATAACGACGAATGCCGCAGCGAGAAATGATGGTTCTCCTGATCTGCCTTCCTGTAGTTTCTTCCAAGGCATCCCTGATATGTTTCTTTTTGGTTCTTAAAATTTTCTTGCTATGAATAGTTATCTCCTAAACACTACTAGGAAAAGGTATACTAATGGCGCACTAGTTTTGCCTACTAATGGCGCATTACCAGTGCGCCATTAGTATCACGCCACTAGTATTTTTTACTAATGGCGCACCACTGGTGCGTCATTAGTATCTGGTATACTAATGGGACACCATGCAGTGCGCCATTAGTTTTGCCCACAGTGCGCCCCTAGTGTATTCTATACTAATGGCGCACCACATGGTAGTGCGCTATTAGTAACAATTTTTTTAATTTTTTTTCTTAATCTCAGGTCACTATTTCACCTATGAGATATCCAACACATATATATACAACAAGCATCCATATAATAATCATAGCCAACACACAAGTTCCATCATATATACATACATAGCCAACACACAAGTTCCATCATATATACATACATAGCCAACACATAGTTCCATCGTTAAATATTACAGAAGTTTCACATTGTTCATCCAACACCGTTATCCATCAATTCACAAAAGTTTCACATTGATACAAAATAAAAACACAAATGGAAAAGAAGCACTCCATCCATACAAGCTTCCGAGAATTAAATCAAATCTGCCAAATTGTAAACAAGAAGTTAGAAGAAGAAAAAGAAGAAGACTAGAAGAATACTAGAAGAAGAAGAACACTAGAACAAGAATAAGAAGAATTTTGGAAAAGAAGAAGAATAAGAAGAAGACTATAAGCTTATTATGTAAACTTGATCATTTTGTACTAACATAAGTTATTTTGGAGCTAACCTATAGGAAACTAAGCATATAAGCTCTAAGTTTGTATATTAGAGCCAACTTAGGTAAAATGAAGCTAACCTATGTCATTTTGGAAAAGAAGAAGAATAAGAAAAAGACTATAAGCTTATTATGTAAACTTGATCATTTTGTGCTAACATAAGTTATTTTGGAGCTAACCTATAGGAAACTAAGCATATAAGCTATAAGTTTGCATATTAGAGCCAACTTAGGTAAAATGAAGCTAACCTATAGGAAACTAAGCATATTAGAGATAACATAGGTAACTAAGTATATATATATATATATATATCATTTTGGAGATCTGACATACCTGAAAAAGTTCAGTTCTCATGCATTGTTCTTCTCCTTCTCCTTCCTCAGCATGATGCGCCAAGAGCGGCGAGGCGGTGGAGGCAGTGGGATGTAGTCTTCTACCACAATTGGCGTGGTCATGTCGCCTGGGATCGCCGGCGCCACCACCGGTGCGTGGTCATTGTCAGGCACCACCACCATCGTGAGGCCACCTTCAGGCACGACCATCGCTAGGTCATCCTCAGCCACCTCCATCTCTTGCCCATGGTCAGCCACCACCATCTCTTGCCCTTGGTCAGCCACCACCAGCGGTAGGTCATCCTCAGCCTGATGCCCATCGTCATCCTGCAGCTCCTCATCCCCACTCTGCTCCTCTTCTCCCGCACTCCAGTCCGGATCATCCTTCTTGTTGTCTATGCTGCTTCCAGAATCGCTGCTGCTTTCGCTACAGCCAGAATCATTGCTGCTTTCGCTACAACCATAGTCGCTGCTGCTTTGGCTGTAGCCAGTGTCGCTACTGCTGCTCCCATTACCTGTCCAAAATGCAACAATGACCGTTAACAATCGATGTGAGACAAAGCCAAATGTAGAGGAATAAGAAGAGGCAGAACGTACCGACATCATCATCGTCAGCATAGCGCATGCGACACATAGTCATGTTGAACACCTTCACGATGAGCATGGTGGCGTCGTCGTCGTACCTGAAGAGAAGGAAGTACCCCAGCCGCAGGTCGTAGGCACGGTAGAACTTCTCCCACCCACGAGACAAGTACATGTGGCCCTCCTTGATCACCAACTCCACATCCCACTGCCTGCGAAACCCGCTGTCGGCCTGTCGCAACTTCACATTATTTGGCGGATCTTCACCCATCAGCATGTTCATAAAACTGCCAGGCAGCCTCTGCAGTTTGGGACAATGAGTGATGTAGCAAACAACAGATATCATAATGAGATGGGTGAAGGGGAGATCTCTCGTTTTATATACCTGCGTCATGGATGATACTGAAGTCTCAAGTATGATAGTGAAAAACTCGGAAGCATCCAACTCGTATTGCGGTGTCGCAGAGCGGCAGTGGCTGCTTTCCGCCATCTCTGATAAGCAGCAGAAGAGACCAATTAGTACCCTTACAACAGATCATAAAACATGCATGATAACATGCATGATGCCCATCATGCATCATTTTCTAACCAAGGCATAGCTCAGGAAAACCACTTGCTTTCACCAGAACTAGCTGATTACCCCAAATCTCATGGTAAAATTAGCAAGGCAGAGCATTTCTCTTACATGACCATAGCAAGAATGACACACTCCCCTAATTATTTTGCCTGCCACTAGGATGAGCATTTAATATGGATTGATTGTGCTTTCATTTTAAATTTGCAGGTAAGAACAATGAACTTATAGAAACTCCTTAATATGAATATTATACCGATGATAAAAGAAGTGAGACAAGAAGTGTCTGCAGCCTTGAGTAGATTCCCGGGACCTGAAGGTTGTTCACCCTGCTCATATAAAATATTATGTTGTATTAGCAGCAAGTAGATGTAAACTAACATATAGCTGGAAACTAAACATATAAATGGTTGAAATACATAATTCTAGCTGTAAACTAACCTATAGCTGGGAGAAACTAACTAGAAAAAGTGAAACATGGGAGGAACCTGCTGTCAGTATTAAAGAAGCTGATTTTTTTTCAGGGGTAAGAAGCTGAGTTGGTCATTATCCATAGAAATCATACGAATTCTAGCTACATGGGGGAGCTGCTAATTCATCTTCACCAACCAAATTCAGTGAATTAAGCACATAATCCAGTCAAGCTAGCTATCGCTACCAATTGCTGCTACTTCAGTTTTAAGCAAGCATCACTATGGTACTCCAAATCATTAAGTCAAGCTACTACAGTGCAAGCTAGTGCTACTGCATCAATGGCCATGTAATGCTTCTGGGGCCTGAGTGGATATGTTTATATGCAAATTGACCACAAAGCAGTGATCTGCACATTGGTCCACATGTCTGAGTCAACTAACTTGGGACATCTAAGTAGGATCTTCGACACAAACAGTACATCCCCCATGGTCACGGAAGCAACTGACAAGCATCTACAGATCAGATCAACAACTACGTTCGTTTAATACAAAAAATCAACTAGAAATTCAACAGACACAATTAAATAAAGTAATTTTACAATGATATTAAGTAGGACAGACAAAAGGCCAAGTAGCACAAGGGAGGAACATTTTTTGCAAGAACATCTACACGGTACATGCACACTTCTGTACGGCTACACTATCTAACCTTTCCTACTCCTACTCCTCCCAACTACCTACACCTACCTATGGCCAAGCAGGCCAGGGAGGGACACACACACAAGCAGCATTCTTCATGGTGCTGCCATTTTTGCATCAGGAACTGAAGCAGAAGAGGGACGCGCCGGCACATCTTCCCCTCTCCAAAACCAAAACAAGATGTGCGGCCAACATCCCTCGCTAGTTGCTATTCCCTAGGAGACAGTTAGTTGCTGTAGTCTACAGAGGATCATTTACGCGCAGGTGGAGGCGGCATGCCTCCGCGGCGGTGCGAGCATGAAGAGGGACTCGATGTCCGGCGGCTGGAAGTAGCTTAGCATCAGCATCAGCGGCGGCGGGGGTGGAATTTGGCGGGGG
>NC_041381.1:615690312-615696751 GCF_002162155.2 Triticum dicoccoides
GAGGAAGGGTGGAGAGGAAGGAAGGAGGAAGGAGGAGAGGTACCTGGGCAGGTGCGGCCGGTCGCCGGAGGGGTCGGGGTCGGCGGCGGGGGTCGGGGCGGCGGCGGCAGGGGACGGAGGGGGGGCGGCGGCGGCGTACGGTTGGGGCGGAGGGGGCAAATTAGGTCGAGTGGGGAGGAAGGGAGGGAGGGGAACGGGTGGAGTGAGGGGGAAGCTTACTAATGGCGCACCGCGTGGTAGTGCGCCATTACTAGTTAGAACTAGTAATGGCGCACTTCGACCTGATGCGCCATTAGTATGTATGGAAAAATGGAAAAAAAATTAATACTAGTGACGCACCCTGTTTCTGGTGCGCCATTAGTGTCTTCCACACTAATGGCGCATCACCAACAGGTGCGCCATTAGTATATAGTAGTGGCGCACTACTTCCATGGTGCGCTATTAGTATCAATCCTATCTATAGCCCTTTTTCTAGTAGTGAAATATGGATATCTTAATTGTGTTTGTCTCTAGGGGCGTGACATGGTAACCCAGACAAGTTCTTTCCAGATTTAGAAATTTAGCTCACCATTAAAATCGCAACTTCATGAGATTGTAAATCTGAAGGTAGAGCACTATTTAGCTCACCATTACAATTGATTTTTTGTACAACTGCAGTGCAGTTTTGTTTTATATGTGTACCTCACTCCATTTCAAATTATCTGACATCATTTTCTAGGTTAATATATTTCTAGGGGGGGAAGGGATCATGGTTAGTCCATTATTGATAATAAAGCATTGTCTATCTTTTTGTTTGCAAGTGCACACCTTTAGTTCTTTAATTTTCTATGTTAAACTAAAGTAAATGTCATTTTGATAACACATTCAGTTTTCGGATTTATATAGGATGGTGGAACTGGATGCAAACTTATGTGAGGTGCTGATGGAAAATTTAAAATGCAAGCACCCAAAAATAGCAAAACACAATATTAGTGTTTTAAACTCGGTAAGTTTCAGAATCTACATCCATTTTCCGTATGCAGCGGAGCATGACATAAAAGCGTTCCTATTTGATAGCTCCCTTTGCCATTTCTCATTTGTAATATTTGCACCATGCCGGTGTCAAATGCTTTTTACTTGGTTGCACTGCTGAAATTGAGTTGAATTACACTTCTACAACTTTGTAGCTATATGTGAGTCTCCCACTAATTTTTTGAAAGTTGCTTAGTTAGGTACACTCATATAATTCATGGTTTTTCATTACAATTTCTTAGCATACATGATATGCTTACCAACAGGTTCTTGGTACTACTGCCTTCGAACATTTCAAAGCTTAAGACATGGCAAACTGATGGACAAGCTGGAAAACTTTATGATGCTACCACCAATTCATTTTGAGCATACATATATAGTAGTTATTAATTCTTGGTGATCAAAATGCGGATGATTTAAGGTACTAAGTCCGTGTTGTTCTAACATATTTTGCACTTACCTATGTTGTTTTACATATGCCCATTTTCTATTCATGTTCATATAACAAAATCTCATCAAAATATTTGCAAGCAATTCCCGCAGCAACGCGCGGGGTATCATCTAGTTTTAGAAATATGTAGACGCTGTACAGCTGCTGGGCTTGCACATCCTTTTTTTTCATTTAAAATCGCAAAAAACTATGAGGCTAGTAGGATCCAAACTACCAACTTCATGGTTTAGAGTTCAACATAATAACCAGCCAGCTACCACCAGTTCACATGATTACAAGCTTCTTTCTCAATCTTTTCTTCTTTCCTCTTTTCTTTTTTATTTTTCCTTTTTCTTGTTTTTTCAAATGGTTTTGTTCGGTTATTATTTTATTTTTTCCTTTCTTTTTTATGTTCCTTTTTTTGTTTTCTTTTCTTTTTGCTTGCAAACTTTTTTCAATTTTGTTTTTCTAAAAAATGAGGGATTTTTTTTCCAAATTTGAGATTTTTTTTCAATTCGTAAACATTTTTTAAATATTGATAATTTTTTTCAAAATCGATGAACTTTTTTCAAAATGAATGCATTTTTTAATTCAAGGAATTGTTTTTCACAAAATTGTTGGAATTTTTCCAAAATCGATGCACTATTTTCAAATCCTTGATTTTTTTTTCCAAAATTCGTGAAATTTTTCTCAATTCATGGTATTTTTCAATTTGTGAACATTTTGCAAATCCACGAATAGTTTTTGAAATCCATGAACTTTCCAAAAAGATCAACCCATTTTGAAAGTCAACGGTCAATTTGTTGTTCTGGTCAACCATGAAGAAGGGTTTCTTTTGTCCAACAACGAAGAAACGATCGGGTGTATGCTCTCCCTGTTTGGATCATGGGGTTAGAGCTAGTTTGGGTTAGTTGGGGGCTCAAATAACCCAAAAGTATCCAAACAGGGAGGGTTAGAGTGAGTTAGTTTCATCTAACCCAACTATCCCGGTGGAGAGGTGCTTATTTGGGTTAGAGTGGGTTAGAAAATAACTCTAACTCTAACTGTATTAGAGTATCCAAACAGGGCCGTTGACGAGCGACAGCTGATTGCTCATGTAGTTGGGCATGGCGCGCGAGCGCTACGTCCGCTGGAGGCAAGTGCACTGGGCTCGACGTCGTTGACCTGTCCATGAACCCGAGAAGCACATGTACGCTACGTGCAAAGCAAGCTCAAACAAGCAGACTAGCATCTTGATCGATTTTGTCTATCACACGTATGTGCAACTCGCCGGAGACCGCCGGCATGCTCGGTTCGCTCACCAAGCTCGTTCTTGGCGGTAACCGGCTGTCCGGTCAGATACCTCTGGAGATCGGCCGCAATTCGCTGTCTGGCGCGATACCAGCGAGCATCGGCAAGATTCTTGGTCAGATTGATCTTGACCTGAGCTGCAATGGCCTGTCGGGTGCAATGCCGAAGGAGTTCGCCGACCTCACGTGGCTCGGCGTGCTCGACGTCTCGTACATCCATCTATCCATTCCAGGAACCTCCAGCTGATGTCTGCTCGCCAGAACCTCGCCGTGCTCAACGTCTCCTTCAACAATTTCTCCGGGCTTGCGCCGGAGACGGAACTCTCCGCGAGGTTGAGGGCAACCAAGTGCTCTGCATATTCTCCCGGTGCCCGGGGACACCAGTGACCGCAAGCGCACGGTGCAGCGCGCCCCTCGCGTAGCGTCCCCACGGCCGCCCTGCTCTCTGATCTCATGGTCCTCCTGATTATCGTGGCGGTCGTCCTACTCGGCCGCCGGCACCAGCGCTCGGCCATCGAGGTGGTTCGAGTTGACGGCAAGGATCTCCGGGGGTACGGTCGGGGAATGTGTTTGGGATTTCGACCAGGAACAACCAAATCTTCTGACTACGTGCTCTCCGCTGACGTGGTGACTGTGGTACATCGCGGCGTACATGTTGATACGGATATGTAGCCCAGGACCGGCGTGACAAGTTCAAGGACCGTATAGAAGCTGTACTGGTAACTTTCGGGACAGTATTGAGGCACTTCACAAGTTCCAGGACCATGTGAGCAGGCTACCACGATCGGGCCAGCAGTCGCGCATTGACTATCGACGTACGACCTCGAGGCTGTTTTCCTCTCGTACCTGGCGGCTGCAACCCTAGCCGCCGCCAGGGCCGATCTTCCAACGCCATTCTACGGCGGCTCCCCTCCGCCGACGACTTCGGTCGTCGGTGGTGAGGGGGGTCGCCAGATCCACGTGTGTGGGTCGTTTTTACTCATCCGTAGTCTAGGTTTTTAGATTATTCATCGTCTTTGCTTCGGCGGCGAGACGCTGAATAAATATTCTTCGGATCCTTTCTTGATGAGGTCATCGGTCCTATAGTTGGGGATGGATTTGGAAACCAGTCTGTTCAAGCAAGGATGGCGTGGCGGCGGCGGCATCTTCGTGGTGGACCTGTGTCCTCGAGCTTCGTCGTTGCGACGACGTTTGCTTCAGCGTCGGCGTGGAGCTTGGGAGGTAGTCCAGGAGCGGATGCAGATTGTGGTCTGCATCGACGACATCTGGAAGACGGAACGTGTGCTGGGTTCGTGGTTCGTGGATGGCAGGTATGGTTTCCTCCTTTGGAGTCTAGTCGTGGTGGGGTGCCAGATCTGGAGTTCGATGGCGTGTCCGGGGTATTGCCCCGGTCTGATTCGTTCAACGGCAATGGCTTCACTTTTGGTGAGCCACCTTGGAGGTCCGCAAAGCTGCATATCAGCAATGGAGCCGCGTCGAGCTCGGGTGAGAAGGTGATCCGTCATTCTTTTTTTCGGTGGCTGCTGTGGTGGTGCCGGAGGCAGGTGACGGGCGTTAGTGTCAAGCTCAGAGATGTTCTGCTATCTTTTCAGTTTTGTCATGTCGGTTCTTACGTAACTTGTACTTTATTCTTTATGATATGAATGAGACACGTATTACCATGCAAAAAGAAAAAAGTTCCAGGACCATTCTGAACACTGCCACCAAGCTTAAGGAGCAACAGTGCATTTTACTCACTGCTGCATTTTACTCACTGCTGCACTACAAAATATCAGATACCTCATGTCATATAACCAGGGCCTGTATCAACAAATGGAATTCATCAGGCACCCAACCTGCAATAAGAATGAAAAAAACCGTTAATAATTTAAGAGGCTGGTAGGACTTCTGAAACACCTGCATGCCAAATGAAAGGGCAAGGTACATTGACCAAATCTCCGAGCTAAACTAGTACTCCCTCCGTCTCATAATATAAAGGGACATTTACATTTATGCCCCTAATTTGCGCCCACTCTCAGATTTACCCCTAAATTTTTTATGTGCTCAAATTTGCCCCTAAAAAGCATTTTAAGTCGCAGGAATGCCCTTCCATCTGGTCAAAGTTGTTTGACTAAAACTTTGAAAATTCATAACAAATCCATACGAAGTCAGAAAAATGCAAATAAGATGTCCAAATCTTCATACAAACATCACCTATACGTGCATGTCATTTACGTTCCTCACCTACATGTACATTTATTTGCATTCACCCTAAATAGTTTTTTAATGTTATAAACCCTAAAAAGCTTTAAAGTCTGCTTTTGTCATGAACGTAAATAACATGTGCATATAGGTATTGTTTTTATGAGCATTTTGATATCTTATTTTGCATTCTTCTAAGTTCATATGAATTTGTTATGGATTTTCAAAGTTTTGGTCAAACAACTTTGACCAGATGGAAGGGCATTCCTGGGACTTAAAATGCTTTTTAGGGGCAAACTTGAGCACATCAAAAAGTTAGGGGTAAATTTGAGTAGTGGGCTCGAGTTAGGGGCACAAATGTGAATGTCCCTAATATAAAAGCGTTTGTGACACTTAGAGCATCTTCAGCGGCGCCCCCAACAGGCCCTCCCCAGGCGTTTTTTTCGCGCCAGCGCCAAAAAAACGCCCCAGTCGCGCCCCAAGACGCCGAATTCCGCCGGCTCGGCCCGTTTTTGCGCCTGGCGATCGCAGGCCGAACCCGGCGCACTGGGGGGCGCTCGGGGGCTCCGGCGTAAGGGAAAAGCGCACCTGGGGCCACACTGCCAGGCGAAAAGTCAAGCCACCAGTCCAGATTTGCCTGCCCCCCTCCCCCCCGCACGCTCGGCCGCCACCCGGCGCCGTCCACCGCCAACCACAGCTACATAGACCATTACCCGCCAGAAAAAATAAGGTTTCGCCGAGGCAGCCTCTTCACCGCCGTCTGGACAACTTTTCTGGCGATCGGGCGGGCCTGCACACCGGCGGGTTTGTGCCCACCTCGCTCATAAGGTGTTCGGTGATTTGCCCGGCCCGGCAATGGACTCGGAAGATGAGGAGGCGCTCGTAGCGTTGCTGGAGGAGGAAGCCGAAGCCGACTCCAGGAGCAGGAGCATCTCATGGTGCCCGCCGCCCTCGCCGGCCTACTCGCGAGCAGTGAAAAGCTGTGGCAAGGTGGCTCGGTGCCTGGGCGGGTGAAAGAAAAGAACTGCACTACTGGAATTAGCTTATTTGTCGTCTGCTGGCTGACGACAAAGAAGGTCTTTGCCGTCAGCCATACGAAAATGGACGGCAAAGAAGTAGCTGATGGCAAAGAAGGTCTTTGTCATCAGCCAACTCTTTGCCGTCCGCTAGCAGACAGCAAAGAGGTCGGTGGGTCTAGTTATTGTTTAAACAACCCAAGCCCACCGGCCCCACCTCTTTGCCATCTGCAAGCGCATGACAAAGAATCTTTGCCGACCGTTGGTGGACGACAAAGAGGCGGGTACGTTAACGGCCATCCGGCCCAGTCCTTTGTCTCTTCTCTCCACTCTCGCTCGTTCCCTCCCCACCCACACCCGCGCCGCCGCAGTCGACCCCGTCTACCGTAGTCGGCCGCCCCGCCGCCCCGCACCCCTCCCCTGCGGCGCCCCGACCTCCACCGCACCCCCGCCGGCCCTTCCACGACGCCCCCCGCCCCCTCCCCTCCGTCGCCATCCCCCACCCACACCGG
>NC_041381.1:615697077-615792525 GCF_002162155.2 Triticum dicoccoides
GAGCAGGAGAAGAAGAAGAAGAAGAAGAAGAAGAAGAAGAAGAAGAAGAAGAAGAAGAAGAAGAAGAAGAAGAAGAAGAAGAAGAAGAAGAAGAAGAACTCTTTTATAGATCGATCTAAAAGAATAGCTTTGATCGCTCCGAAAGAATAACTTTGAGGTGGTTTCGTATCCAGGGTTGCTTCAGAGAGACCATCTTCATCCTACGCCTCCTACGGATTGATAAACCTTAGGTCATCCACTTGAGGGAAATTTGCTACTGTCCTACAAACATGTGCACTTGCAGGCCCAACAATGTCTACAAGAAGAAGGTTGTATAGTAGACATCAGTGGATGTGGCAGCGGGAGAGGTAGGAAGGCTGCTACGCCTTCCTCGCCGCCACAGACCTGCTCCATCTGATGTGGACCTGTCTCGGACTCCGGTCCATGAGCCTCCGGTCGTTGATCCTTTGCCCCACCAGACTCGGGTCACCGATCCTTCGACCCAGGTGAGTCCGGTCCCAGAGTCTGGCCAGAAGACTCCGGTCACGGGGTCTTCGTCCCAGAAGACTTCGGTCAAGGGGTCTTCATCCCAAAAGACTCCGGTCCCGCCGTCTTCTTCCCACGAGACTCCGGTCCCGCCATCTTCTTCCCACGAGACTCCGGTCCCGCCGTCTTCTTCCCACAAGACTCCGGAGGCTAGTGGCCCGGAGGATGGTAGCGAGGACACCTTTTCAGATGATAGCTATAGCGATGACGAGATGGTTGAGAAGGGCAAGAAGGTGTACAAGCGTGGCTGTACAAAGCTCTCGCCTGTGCCGATGACCCCCGACCAGAGGTGGTTGATTGCGCCTAAAGGGTTGAAGTAAGTGCATTTACTATTTTTTAACCTTTTTCCTTCATGTTCCTTTAAATTAATATCTAATGTGTTGGCCTTGTCATACTGCAGGGGCTGGATATACCCTCGTGACCGTGGTGTCGGCAGGCCCAACCAGGTCCTTGGCACGCTTTGCCGGCAGCACTTTCCTGGGTGGGTCACGATGCCCGGTGAGGGTCAGGTTCCACAACTAGCACTGAGCTGGGAGTTGTACTCTGTTGCCCCGGCCCCTCTGGGGGAGATGGTCGCCGGTGTCATGTGCGAGACGGTGGCCGACATTGTGTTCCGTCGGTTTTGGGTAGTTTCTCCTTTACAGAATTAAAAATGAACACTACCTAGCTAGTGATTGTACTAATCATTGTTGTCTTCTTGGATTGTATATCTTGTACAGGGTTTCAGGGGGAGAACAGGAGGCCGCGGCTATGGTTGGGAAGCTGAGTGCAAGCGCCTACTTCAGAACTTACGGCACGAGGCTCGGGTGTAGGCCGTTCGAGGCTACTACGCCTCGCAGGGTATGAGGAGGGCCAAGAAGAAGTGTCACAAAAAGTTTCTGAGTAGGGAGAAGTACTTGGCGGTAATTATACCTATTCTTAATGCCTTGAACTTAGTTTTCTTGATTTGATTCGTAGCGCTGAAATTTCTCTTGACTCACTTAGGTTCCCCCGAGATGGTGTGTCGATAAGATGGACTATTGGGAGGCGTTGGTGGATGCGTGGTGCTCTCCCCAATGGCTAGTCGAACACCAAAGGGCCAAGTATAAGCGTGACCAAATGGAAGGTGTGACATACCATCAAGGAAGCTCCAACCTATTTGAGTACGGGGATAACCGGGTATGTGGTTTGCTACATGATTCATGCAATTTGATTCTTCATGGTAGCATTTATCCTTTCCAAATTGACTTAATATGCTTAGTTATTTAAAAAAAGGCATAAGTACCTTGGATAGTTCATTTATGACATATTTAGCTCTAAAATGACATAATAACCTTTAGATAGCTCTATAACGTGACTAAATATGCTTTAGTTAGTTAAAAATAGCATAACTACATTTGATAGCTCAATAACGACCTAAACTAATCTTAGTTAGTTCATTCATGACATAATTAGCTCTAAAATGACATAATAACCTTATATAGCTCTATAAAATGCCTAAATATGTTATAGTTTGCTAAAAAATAGCATAACTACCTTGGATAGCTCAATAATGACATAATTAGCATACTTTGGTCAAAAATGGCATAATAATCTTGGTTACCTCGAAAATGACCTAAACTTAGCTTATTTTCCTCGAAAATGACATAATAACCTTTCTTAGCTCCAAAATGACCTATTTACATAGCAATATCATTCTTAATGCTAGCTTGAGCCCTTAACTAATATTGTGTTCCTCTCTCTCAGGTGCAGTAAACAAGAAGCATGTGCCAAGTCTGTTCGACCTCTATGGCATGGCCCATATGGCCCGTACAAGAAGGCCAAGGCATTCACGGAGTCTGACCTAGATCATATAGAGAGCTTCACCAACATCTCCTCCCACCACAAGCTTGTGAAGTACAGAGACGAGGGGAAGACAAGGAAAGGGGAGGACTTTAACCCGAGCCAGGATGCTTTTGATACAGAGCTGGTGATGATATCTGGTGGCGGGAGGTCCCATGGCTCTCAAGCCATTGGTGAAGGACCGATACGTTGTCCTAAGACTCACCAGCAGATCAAGAAGCGCCTGAGTAGCTCTGATCCTGAGATAACGCCCCGTGCACGGCGTGTGGAGCTCGCCGTGGCGGTTAGTCATACGGACTCTGTGACCTTTACTCCATTACATTGTGTGTGCGTCCGTCGATGATTACAATGCTAACGAGGAGTGATGTGTTGCAGGCAGCGAGTGAGAAGGAGAGATTGAAGACCCAGGTGCTTTTGGAGGAGGCAAAAAGGTTGGCGGCGGAGAGGGAGAGGGAGAGGAAGGAGAGGACGGCTAAGCTGTTGGAGGAGGAAAGGAACCGGAACAGTGCATCTCACCGAGCCCTATACGAGCTCATCGTGGTACGTTTCTCGTGCATATTAGCCCAATCATGCACGTAATGTTCGCATTACTAACTAATATGACTGACTCGTGAGAACCATATGTGCAGACCATGTGCGAGAAAAACGGCCAGGCCCCTCCGCCGATGCCGCAGATTGCTCGGGCAAGCACGGTGAGTTTGATTTGAATGGTCCTTAGTTACTACTACTAGAAGAACGCCCATGCGTTGCAACGGGGCCACATTAACTTTAAGAGTTTAATATTACAACATTGGCGACCTTTTTTCCCATCAAATCCTCACACACACACTCTCTCCCCTCCCTCTTCCTCACTCTCTCTCCCTCTCTCTCTCTAACACACACACACACATAGCCTATTCTCTCCGCCAATAAGACTTACTCAATTGGCAATAATGTGTGGACTTGTGGTGAGCTTGACTGAACTAATGGATAGTGTGATATATTCCCCAATCATTTAACAATGAAATTTCAGAAATGGGAAGATTATGTAACACCTCAAGTCGTTAGCTACAGTGACCTCCCCCTAATGATGCCATGTCATCAGGCTTGCTAAGCCAAACTGCCACTTGATAAAAATCAAAGCCCAATTCAAATTTAAAATAAAGTTAAATAAATTATTTCATCAAACAGTAAAACTAAAATGTTCACAATATTCTAGAAATTTCACTGATCTTTGACATGTTGAGCCCAACATTATTTGACCCAAAAATTAAATCTTGTCAAATTAATAAGAGGCCCAATAGTAGTTAAAATAACCAATTAAATATAAACCTAATTTTATGTATTTCCTTTTGTCCCCAAACTTTTTGTGCCACCTAAAAATATTGTGCTTGAATTGTGTGCATAGTTTCACAATTAACAAAATCTATTTAGTTGATATAAGAATAAATAGAAAACGGTGTTAAAAAGGAGAAACGGATTAGAATACATTACAAACGAAAAGGACGATGAAAAAGGGGATTTCCCATACCCCCCGGGCCTTGCCACCGAACTGGCCCAGTGGTCCAGTCCCCGCACGATCGCCTTCTCTTATTCCCCGAGCCCGTCGCTACAGAGCCGGGCTCCCGCCCGACCACCTCACCAGCATCGAAGGGGAATGGATAAGGGTGACGCCTTGCCTCCCCTGCCCCCATGGCCTCACTCCTCCTCGACGCCCCCTCCCAGATCCACTTCTCCTCCTTGCTCGCTCGATCCTGGTGATCTGGATGAAGTCAGATGCCACGGCCACCATGACCGACCCCGTCCACACGGCCACTGCCCTCCCTACTGGCTAGGAGCTTGTCGAGGAGCTCCAAATGCCTCCGCTACTTCGTCTGCGCCAACGAGATCAAGTCCAGCACCCCCAGATCGACGTCGTTGCCGTCTTCCTCAACCTTCAGCCACCACCACATTGTTGTTCGATCCGCGCCGCCTTGAGCTCTCCTGTCTTCCCCTAGGGTGCCATTGACACCGCCATGATCTCCTCTTGCCTTTCCCCAGTTTCCCCTCTCGTTTGCTCTCATTAGGTATTTCTACGTGGCCGAGAACCACCGTCCGCCATGGCCATTGCAGGGGTAGCCACTAAACTCCTCGGATTGACCCCGTCGCACATACCCGTTCCTATGCGCGCCAATGCCCGAGCCTTCAGCTCTTCTTCCGCGCCCGCGGGGCCACTTCCTCTCTTGCTCTCCATGCCCATGCACGTGCCACACCGTGTCCATCGCGCCCGTCGTTGCCATCACGCTCGCCACATCCACCGCACCACTATGCCCCGTGCGACGCACACCCTGGTCGTGTGTCAAACTCTCGCTGGCTACGCTTGCCCCGTCTGCTGCCACCTATCCCTTTGCTCGCCCCGCTGTCACGCCCCTGCCTCGCGCTACCTCC
The DNA here is from genome assembly GCF_002162155.2 of Triticum dicoccoides. NCBI lineage: Eukaryota > Viridiplantae > Streptophyta > Magnoliopsida > Poales > Poaceae > Triticum > Triticum dicoccoides. The sequence goes on from NC_041381.1 coordinate 615,701,830, forward strand.
TGTTGTAGCCATCTTCTGCTGGCCGCCCCCTCAGCCACGCCTGCCGCATCTCTGCCCTCCACCGTCGGCCGCTCGCCTCGCCTGCTGCGTGCTTCTTCCTGCTGCTATGTGCTGCTCTACCACTGGTACGCTGTTGCGCCATGCCCTCAACACTGCCATGGACAAACGTGGTGGATGAATTGTCAATGGAGTACGAGGAGGAGGTGGCGGAGAAGGTGTGGATAGGCAAGAGGTCTAGGGTGGCGTCAGCTGGCTGTGGTGGAGGTGATTATGCGAGAAGGAGCCGGAGCGGAAGGAGAGGTCACAATTGGAAAGAATCGCAAAAAAATCATAACCTGGAGATCTCATTCCAAAAAAATGCTAATATCAATGGAGGGGTGATTTCCTTCAATAGGTGGAAAACATAGGAAATATTGGATGTTATCCAGGAAAGGTAAAAATTTAGGAATGTTAGGATTTTGAACTGATTTCTATGCAAATTGGGGTTTTATTGTTTGGTAACATGATATCAGTACCTGCCCATTTGTGACGTGTCTAATCAGGAAAGTTTGCAAATGTTAAAAAACTATTTATTGGGAGGAAAGGTTGTGACATGTCTGTTATTTGTTTCCTAAAACAAATTTCACTAATGAGAGAAATTGATTGATTTAGATAAGTTAGGAAAGTTAGATTCAGATCTATTATTTGTTTCTTAAAAATTTGTTATTTGTTTCCTAAGACAAATTGAACCAACAAAAGGAATTGATTAATATGAATAATTTAAGGAAGTTAGGTCCGTGATTTGTTAGGAAAGTCCTGGTTGTAATAAAGAGTGGAGAGAAAAATAAACCGATGGACCAGGATGGGAGGGGGTGGTGGGAGGAGAGACGAAAAAAAACTAGCGAAAATAAACCGTGGGGACTATTTAATCATAACCTGGAGATCTCATTCCAAAAAAAATGCTAATATCGATGGAGGGGTGATTTCCTTCAATAGGTGGAAAACATAGGTAATATTGGATGTTATCAAGGAAAGGTAAAAATTTAGGAAAGTTAGGATTTTGAACTGATTTCTATGCAAACGGGGTTTTATTGTTTGGTAACATGATATCAGTACCTTCCCGTTTGTGACGTGTCTGATTAGGAAAGTTTGCAAATGTTAAGAAATTATTTATTGGGAGGAAAGTTTGTGACGTGTCTGTTATTTTTTTCCTAAAAAAAATTTCACTAATGAGAGAAATCGATTGATTTAGATAAGTTAGGAAAGTTAGATTCAAATCTATTACTTGTTTCTTAAAAGTTTGTTATTTGTTTCCTAAGACAAATCGAAACAATAAAAGGAATCAATTGATATGAATAATTTAAGGAAGTTAGATCCGTGATTTGTTATACGTTAGGAAAGTCCTTGTTGTAATAAAGAGTGGAGAGAAAAATAAACTGATGGACCAGGATGGGACGGGGTGGTGGGAGGAGAGACGAAAAAAACCCAGCGAAAATAAACCGTGGAGACTATTCACGAACTGCTCCATTAGGAGTAGAGATTCACTTTTAAGTTTGCATCATGCTAACGAGACATTATTGGAAATGATCTTTGGTTCAGCTTTGCTCCCAACAAGCATCGACCAATCCTTCCGCGTCTGCCAATGCCGGAACCCCGACCGGTCCTTCACCTCCGTCTGCCACCAGCGCAGCCCCAACCATTCCTACACCTCCGTGATAATGGTATTTTTCTTCTTATTTAGCCTGTTTAGTCCATTTATGGCATAATTTAGCCTATTTAGTCCAAATGACATAATAAGATGAAGAAAATCAAGGAAGAGGAAGGAAAGAAGGAATAGGAACTTCTTCTTCTTCTTCTTCTTTCTTTTCTTCTTCTTCTTCTTCTTCTTCTTCTTCTTCTTCTTCTTCTTCTTCTTCTTCTTCTTCTTCTTCTTCTTCTTCTTTTCCTCCTCTTACTTGTTTTTATTCGTAAATGTCATCATAACCTTGCTAACCTCATAAATGTCATATACTTAGCTTGTTGTCCTCTAAAATGACACAATAAGCTTAGTTAGGTCAAAAATGGCATAATTTGCTACATTAGCTCAAAAATGGCATTTTTCTTCTTATTTAGCCTATTTAGTCCATTTATGACATAATTTAGCATATTTAGAACTTATTCTTCTTCTTCTTCTTCTTCTTCTTCTTCTTCTTCTTCTTCTTCTTCTTCTTCTTCTTCTTCTTCTTTTCCTCCTCTTACTTGTTTTAATTCGTAAATGGCATCATAACCTTGCTAACCTCATAAATGTCATATACTTGGCTTGTTGTCCTCTAAAATGACACAATAAGCTTAGTTAGGTAAAAAAATGGCATAATTTGCTACGCTAGCTCAAAAATGGCATATTTCTTCTTTTCTAGCCTATTTAGTTCATTTATGACATAATTTGGCCTATTTACTCCACAAATGACATAATAAGATGAAGAAAATCAAGGAAGAGGAAGAAAAGAAGGAATAGGAAGAAAAGAAGAGGAAGAAGTTCTTCTTCTTCTTCTTCTTCTTATAGTCTTCTTCTTCTCCTTCTCCTCCTCCTCCTTCTTCTTCTTCTTCTTCTTCTTCTTCTTCTTCTTCTTCTTCTTCTTCTTCTTCTTCTTCTTCTTCTAGTTTTCTTCCTCTTCTTATTCTAACTTTCTTGTTTCCCATTTTGCATATTTAATTCATTATATGGAAGCTTGCATGGATGGAGTGCTTGTTTCTCTGTTCTTCTTTTCGTTTGTATCGAAGAATAATGTGGAACTTGTTATATGGATGCATGGAACAATGTGTTGGATGAACATTGTGATATTAGTGTAAGATGTATGGATGAAATTGTGTTTCTTATGTATGTATACATGTATGTTGTCATGGATGGAGCTATGTGTTGGATACATCATATGTCTGTTGTGCCTGTGAAAAAAATATATTTATATCTGTGCTTGAATTCCAGTGAAATTAAATGGATATAACTAAAAATAGGGGATATATAGACTCTTTGCCGTCTGCTAGCGGACGGCAAAGAGGACAGGTGGTAGCTACCTGTAGACACTGGGAACACTGGTTGCCTACTTGGTCAGCTATGCCGTCCGCCAGCGGACGGCAAAGACCTTTGAATCTTTGTCGTCTGCTGGCGGACGGCATAGATGGCCACGTGGCAGCTTCCCGGTGCTGGCCTAACTGAGCTCTTTGCCGTCCGTCAGCAGATGGCAAAGAGCTTTGACTCATTGTCGTCCGCTGGAGGACGGCAAAGAGCGCTGTTAACCCCCCTAACGACTTTGACACCACCCCACTGACGTCCGTTGTCTTTGCCGTCTGCTGGCCTCAGATGGCGGATGGCCCAATCCTTTGCCGTCCGTTTCTAGGAAGCGGACGCCAAAGAAGGCCTTTGCTGGCACCTGTTCAGACAAACATTTTGCCGTGTGCTGGCAGATGGCAAAGAAGTTTGCCATGCGAGATCTATGCCTTTGCCGTCTGCCATGGCGAATGGCAAAGAAGATGATTCCAATAGTGCCGGCATCGTCTGGAAGGCTACCGCATGCTCTACTCTGACCACTTCGCCGACGCTCCATTGCATCTGGAGAAAACATTTCGGCGCCGTTATCGGATGAGCCGAAAGCTTTTCCTCAGGATTGTGAATTCCATCCGGGAGTTCGACAACTACTTCATGTGCAAGATGGATTGCACCGGCACACTTGGATTCACCTCAATCCAGAAGTGAACGACAGCTATGAGGATGCTTGCATACGGAGCTCCCGGTGATTCACTAGATGACTATGGGCGCATGGCCGAGTCCACCACCATTAAGTGTTTCTACAAGTTCTGCAGGGCAGTGGTGGCAGTGTTTGGACCGCAATACTTGCGAACACCCAATGTGGAAGACACTGCTCGGATCCTAGCATAGAATGCAGCAAGAGGATTTCCTGGGATGCTTGGAAGCATTGACTGCGTGCATTGGAAATGGAAGAACTGTCCATTTGCTTGGCAGGGGTTGTACAAAGGCGCCAAAGGCGGTTGCAGTGTGGTACTTGAGGAAGTGGACACATAGGACCTCTGGATTTGGTACACTTTCTTTGGGATGCCAGGAACTCACAATGACATCAACGTCCTGCAATGCTCCCCTGTCTTTGCCAAGCTTGTTGAAGGTCATTCTCCTCCGGTGAACTTCGAGGTCAATGGGCGGCACTACAACAAGGGGTACTATCTAGCAAATGGCATGTATCCGAGATGGTCGACATTTGTGAAGACTATCTCAAACTCTGTGCCAGGAGGCAAGAACGCCTTCTTTGCGAAGGTTCAGGAGGCTTGCAGGAAGAATGTCAAGCGGGCATTTGGTGTGCTCCAATCTCGATTTGCTGTTGTCCGGTACCCTGCTTAGACCTGGTCGAAAGATCAAATGTGGGAGATCATGACTTGCTTTGTCATCTTGCACAACATGATCATTGAGAGCGAGCAGGAAGAGCCAGTGTTTGACACAGAGCCATATTATAGGCAGGGTCCTCTTACCCAAGTTGATCACCAGCTACAGGCAACCTGGACTGACTACCTCAATATGCGTCAGGAGATCCGAGACCCACAGGTGCATCAGGAACTGTAACACGATCTGGTGGAGCACCTATGGAGGCTCAAGGGCGACGCCGGGAATGACGTGTGATGAAATATGAGTTTTTATTTGTTGAACTATATAATTTGTATTGAACTATTTGTTGAACTCTTTGATTTACATTGATTTTCTATGATGAACTATGGAGGCAAAAACACACCGAAACACACTGAACTATGTGATGAAATATTTGATTTCTATTTGTTGAATTATTTATGGGAGAATTCACGCTGAAACATGCCGAACCGCACCGAATATGGGCCGATTCACGCAGATATTAGGCCGTTTTTGGACGAAAGTGGGCCAAATAATGGGCCGAAATCGGCGCCTGGGGGCGACGGCTGGGTGCCCAACCTCTCCCAGAGCCGAGTTTGCCGCCGGCTCGCCCCCAGGCGACAATTTATATGCCTCCTGGGGGGGCTAACGGATGGAGATGCTCTTATGGGACGGAGGGAGTACACTACTTCTACTCCATCTTTTGGAATAGGGATAAGTATATTTTTCATCCCTCGACTCTCTTGAAAGTATAGAGATGACCCCTCAACTCTAAAACCAGCAAAACTCGGTCCCTAAACTTTTCAAAACGGATAAATTTAGTCCTTTGTACCGCTTCGAGTGTTTTCGATAATGACATGGCATGGTTTTTACTGACTCAATGGTAAGTGGAACCTGCCGTCTACTGCCCCTGGCTGAGTCCCCTTTGAGCACGCCGAGCAGCCATGCCCTGCTGGTCGTAGCCGTTGTACGTACCTCCATTACTATCCCATGTGTACCCCCGTCCGTGCTAGTTGAGCTGCATTCCACCGTATGATGGTCGCCGTGTCTAGTGAAGACAGCACCACCACATGTCGTGCACGCTACACATCACCGTGCTCCGCTGCCACTGGGCTATGCCATGCCCTGCCGCGCCGCCTTGGTGTTGTCTAATATATGCGAGCAGCCGGCACGCACCATGCTCCTAGATGAGCTTCTTAATGGCAAACGCCAGGCTAAGCGTGAGTATCACGCCAGGCGTGCACACATCGCCCTCGAGCGAGGAGCCGTAGTCTAGGTTGTACTGCTTGAGTGCTTATTCAATGTTGACCACATGGAAGGGAGGCATGCAGGTCCTCAATGGCCAAGTCATGCTCCTCTAGCTGCGCACTCGCGACCTGTAGCGCCACCTCAAGGTGTCCATTGCTAGGGGAGGGGATGTACCCGAAAATCGCATTAGCCGCGTGCCTCGGTGCTGCTGGTCACACGCACAACTCTGCCATGGCCCTGCTAGCCTTGGCGCACCTCATCTTCCGGCCCAGCCACCGTCAGCTCCTCCCAATGCTCCATGTATCTCCAATCTTCTGCTCTAAGTCGGCAACAATAGGCGTAGGCTGACGAGCACAGGCAGAAGGACCCCACAAGTGTGCACATCAACTATTCCACGAAATTCCTATTGCATGGGAAAATAGAACAAAGATGAGGTGGCAATCAACTTGGAAGACCAGGGTCAAATCCATGCCACATCATCAATGAAACCACCCGAAGCGGTAGGAGGGACTAAAGTTATCCGGTTTAAGAAGTTGAGGGACTAAGTTTTGTTGGTTTTGAAGTTGAAGGACCATTTCTATACTTTCGAGAAAGTTGACAGAGAAAAATATACTTAACCCTTTGGAATAAGGGGTGCCCCTCGTGATGGAGGTCACAATTGAGAAGCCCGATATCATTAGTGTCTGTTCTGAAGCAATTTTTACAAAGTTGCAACATGTACAGTTTAGCCCCAAGATTTCATACATTTGTTCCCAATGGTGTTAGCTACTTCCTCCGTCCTATATAACACCGTCGCACACACGAACATGGCAACATAATTAGCAAGTCTCAACTTACAGTCATGTAATGTTCCCACTTACTTCACTCCAATCTATACTCCAGTGGTGTTCTACTCCACACTCCTGCACATCCAATTAGCGCTGCAAGGTCACGTCTACCGCCGGTGCGGTGGCGGCATACGTCTACGTGCATGGGACACAGTGTAGGTCGGGGCCGTGGTGTCGGCGCCGCGACGACCAACTTCTTAAACACAAACAAAACGTATGTACAACGTGTACAGAAGATTGGATGGCCAAAGAGGTTTCATTATGACTTGTGGGACCATTAGTGTTGTTTATAACCTGTTGCAAAAAGGTTCAAATCATCTGATTCATCATGGATGGGGCTTCATCAGATGGTTGTTCCGTGTGACGCATGTCCCATGTGGCCCCATTATACGTCTCCAATGTATCTATATTTTTTTTATTGTTCCATGCTATTATATTATTTGTTTTGGATGTTTAATGGGCTTTAATATGCTCTTTTATATTATTTTTGGGACTAACCTATTAACCAGAGGCCCAGTGCCAGTTTCTGTTTTTTTGTGTGCCTATTTTAGTGTTTTGGAGAAAAGGAATACGAAACGGAATGAAACATTCGTGATGATCTTTCTTGGACTGAAAGCAAACTAGAAGACTTGGAGATGAAGTCAGAGACGTAACGAGGGGGCCACGAGGCAGGAGGGCGCGCCCAGGGGGGTAGTGTAAGTGCATCTAGTGCCACCCCTAGTTGGTTTTGGAGTATTGACGACAAAGTTGGTTGAGGGACTAATGCGTTTGTGAGAATTGCAGGATACCGCAGGTAGTGTCCCTCATTGATTCGGTTTACCTACCGGAGATGACCCCTAAAAATGTATGAAGACATTGATGACAATGGTGGTATGTGAAGATATTCATATTGAAGACTATGGAGCGCGAAGACTGTGTTGTTTCGTTGTTTCCTTTTCTTCTTTGTTGATTCATAGGAACCACCGTACTGTTAAGTGGGGTCCAAGTGAACAAAGTCAGAATGACTGAAGTGATGCTCAACCCAAATCCTATGTCTTCGAGTGAAGACAATGAGAGCAAATCTTATCCAAAGCTGGATGAGTCGGCTTTGCTTGTAGCCCAAGTAAAGTTGTCGTGTGTGTTTGAAATCTGACCATTGTAACACGTGTCACTTCCTTAGTGACCCAGGGTCATTTCGAACATATCAGGTCGGGTTGCCTTGTGGCTATAAATAGCCCACCCCTACACCATAAAATTGGTGGCTGCTCAGAGTTAGTTTATGGCTTTTGTCGTTTGAGATCAACCCTACTTGAAGCCTTTGAGAGAGAGAAATCCTTGCGAGGACAAAGCCCAAACACCCAGAGCCAAAGAGTGTTAGGCATCACTGAAGTCTTTCTGTCTGAGTGACCTGAAGACTTATTACACTTGAGGACTGTGTATCCTCCAGCCGGTTAGGCGTCGCATTCTGAGCATCCAAGAGTCATTGTGGATCACCGGCGAACGAAGTCTGTGAAGGTTCAGAAGTCTACCTTGAAGACTTACCAGAGTGATTGGGCGAGGACTGTGTGTACTTAGCTCAAGGGGAATAAGGTGAAGACGCGGTCTTCTGAGTTGAATCTCAGCCTCCCTAACCAGACGTACAGTTGTCACAGCAACTGGAACTGGTCCAACAAATCTTGTGTCTTCAACAAGTGACTGGTTCTATCCTCTAACTCCCTTTACCTTGAGTTTGTCTTCGTGAAGTCATTGCCTATTTGTCATACCTGTTTGACTCCATTGCTTGACTACTATCGTTGATTGGCTTCATACTATCTTCCATCCTGATCCTTACAACCAAGCTGCTATTAGTCTTTGCACTTTCACATTATTGCATACTTGACTATGGTTTGCTTGTTGTAGTTTATCTTCCGCTGCATATCAATTAGGTCATTTCTATTATCTGTCTTCGAAACTTCCACGTTTTGAAGACTTTGATAAAAATCGCCTATTCACCCCCCTCTAGTCGATAACTAGCACTTTCAATTGGTATCAGAGCAAGGTACTCCCTTGTTCTGTGTGATTCGGTTTAACCACCTGGAGTTGAGCTATGTCGACTGCAGGGATAATCAAAGTCTCTGCTGCTTGTCCCGTGTTCGATGGAACTGAATATCCCTACTGGAACAATAAGATGCGCATGCATCTTGAAGCCACTGATGTCGACCTCTGGTATGTCGTCAAGAACAGCGTTCCCAAAACTGGTGAAGGTGTCACCCCTACTGATGTCAAGAAGTTCATTCAACTGGACTCTACTGCAAAGAACATCATCTGTGGTCATCTGACCAAAGGACAGTATGGCTGTGTGAGTGCTCTGGAAACATCAAAGCTAGTGTGGGACTGGCTATCCAAGGTCAACGAAGGCGTCTCAACTCAGAGAGATCAAAGGATCAATGTTCTTCGCAACATCTTCAACCGCTTCAAGAGAAACGACAATGAAAATGTCAAGCTCACGTTTGATCGCCTCACCGACATCACAAATGAGCTTCAGGCTCTCGGCGCCACTAAGATTACCAAGCATGAAATCGTCAAGACACTACTGAGATCACTAGACAGCTCCTTTGACACCCTTGCCCTCATGATACAAGAACACCCTGACTTCAAGACACTCGATCCGTCTGATATACTTGAGAGGCTCAACACACATGAGTTCCAGCTTTCTGAGAAAAGGGATATCTATGGCCCCAACTATGGTCGAACTCGCGCTTTGAAGGCAAAAGTTGTTTCCTCATCTGAAGAAGAATCTGACTGCGGTTCTGATGATCCTGAAGACATTGGAAAGGAACTTGCTATGCTTATGAAGAATATCCAGAAGTTCACCAAGAAGAAGGGCTTCAGAAAGTCTTCACGATCTAGCTCAAGAAATGATGAAGCTTCCACTCATGACAACAAGAAGAGAACTTGTCACAAGTGCAAGAAACCTGGACACTATATCTCTGATTGTCCATAGTGGGACAATGAGAAGAAGAAGAAGAAGAGCAAGGAATATGATTCTGATGACAAGAAGAAGAAGAAATCTTCAAAGTCTTCTTCCAAGTCCTCATAAAGGTCTTCATCTCATAAGAAGAGCTCATCTGGCAAGGCTCGTGCTTTTGTTGGCAAGGAAATGGATTCAGAGGAGGAGTATGCTTCTGAGGAGGTGGAGGTGGAGTCTGAAGAGGAGTCCGACCCTGGCGTTGCAAGTCTGGCTCTAGCCACAGCCTATGTTGCCAAGTCCATCTTCAACACTGAAGACAATGACTTCCACACCAACGCTGAAGCTGATGACATGGATGATCCTGCTCCCACCTACTGCTTCATGGCTCGTGGTGCCAAGTTAAAATCACGTGATGCTTACTTTCAAACATCAAGTGAAGATGACTCTGATTGTGAATCCAAACCCAGCTACAAAACACTTGCTAAAATTGCAACTGAACAACAAAAGGCTATGGAACATACTCAAAAGCTGTTAGACAAAAGCGATGACCTGTTGGACGCGGAAATGACACGTTCACAGTCCTTAGTTGAAGACATAAAAAATCTTCATGCTAAGTACCAAGAACTTGAAAGTCTTCATGAGACTCTCTCAACCACTTATGAAAAACTCTCCTATGATTATCTTCAAAGGAAGCAAGAGCTTGAGAAATTGAAAGCGGCTCATGAAGATCTTAAAAAGGAGAATGAGTCACTTAGCGCTCAACAGATCAGTTCCGCTCAGGATGGATTTGAACCACCATGTCTAAAATGCATTGAGCATGATAACGCTACCTCTGTTGCTGAATGTTCCACTACTGCTACTGTTGCATTGTCTTCAACTGCTGATGTGGAAACTAACCCCTCTATGGAGGATACCACTAGTATTGCTGATGAAAATGCTAGGTTGAAGACATTGCTTGAAACAGGGATGTACAAAAGTCTGAAAGGACATCAGACACTTTGTGATGTCCTCAAAAAGCAGATTCTGAACCAAAACCCTAGGAAAGAGGGTGTTGGGTTCGAGAGGGAAATGAATGTTGATGGTTCCTACTGGAAGCCTGAGCAGTATCCCAAAACCACATGGGTTGGTGCAAAGGAACCTTTAGTGGATCCATCCACCTTATCTGGCTTTACCTGTGCTAATCCTATTATCATTGAGGAATCCTTTCATGCAAACTATAAACTGTTCAAAAATCAGAATGGTGAAGTGTTTGCCAGGTATATTGGTACTAACTGCAGGAATGGACCACCTATGAAGAAGATTTGGGTTCCCAAAAGCTGTCTTGAGAATCTTCCAGTGAATGTCATCATGACACCACCAGGGAAGAAGACAAACCCCAGACCTAAGGCGTCATATGGTCCAAAGGCTTCATACAGATACAGGACTCACCTGAGTCACCCTAACGCCAATGTTTTGCAGGGAAATCATACTTAGACTTATGAATATGAGCGTGTGTCCTCAAACCGCTATGTTCCTAGAACTAAGAACTTTTCTGCTTATTCATATGAGTATCATTCATCTCCTGCAAGGCTATTTGCTAAGGCTCCAAAGCCAAAGTTCTCAGATGCTGCACTTAGACTCATTGCTTCTAAGCCACCCCTGAAGATGTGGGTGGTGAAGAAGAATTAACTCTCTTTTGCCGAATAAGGTCTCCAGCCTGCTATCAAAGGCGTCCGATACTATTGCTGGGGACCTAAAACACATTAAGGGACGCATGATAAAATGGTCTTACTATGTATTTCACATGAGAATCGCTTACCAGTCATACCATGAGTTCTAACCTTGATCTAAGCTATGATAATCCTTGTGTGCGTCAAATGCTTATGCTTCACAACACACTTTGTGAAGCCTATCCTCCTAACTGCACTATAGGGTATGACACCTCGTGCTTCAGAATGGATTATGGACAACGGATGCACTAATCATATGACTGGTGATCGAAGTCTTCTCATGGACTCAACCTTACGTCCATCCGACAAGAGTCACATCACATTTGCTGACACTGGTAAAAGCAAGGTATTGGGTCTAGGTAGAGTTGCAATCTCAAAGGATCAACACATGGATAAAGTGATGCTTGTTGAATCCCTTGGGTTCAACTTAATGTCTGTCTCAATGCTTTGTGACTTGAACATGATTGTGCTATTCGGAAAATACCGTTGCCTTGAACTAATGGAATCTGACAAGTCTCTAGTCTTTGAAGGGTATCGGAAAGATGATCTATACATGGTAGATTTCTCAGCAGGTCCACAGCTTGCCGTATGTCTTCTTGCAAAAGCTTCAGAATGCTGGCTCTGGCATCGGAGGCTGGGGCATGCTGGCATGAGGAACTTACACACACTCGTCAAGAAGAAGCATGTCATAGGCATCGAGGGTGTCAAGTTCAAGAAGGATCATTTGTGTGGTGCTTGCGAAGCTGGAAAGATGACTAAGGCAAAGCACCCCTCGAAGACAATCATGACGACATCTCAACCCTTCGAGCTGTTACACATGGACTTATTTGGCCCTACTCACTACTCTACCCTCACAACAACAGCTTGTCTCTATGGCTTCGTCATTGTTGATGACTACTCAAGATATACATGGGTGCACATAATTCTCTACAAGACTGAAGTGCAAGATGTCTTCAGACGCTTCACCAATCGAGCCATGAACAATTATGGCATCAAGATCAAGCATATCAAAAGTGACAGCGACACTGAGTTCAAGAACACCGGGCTTGATCTTTATCTGGATACAATGGGCACTCATGAGTTTTCTGCTCCATACACACTCAGCAAAATGGCATTGTAGAGCGCAAGAACAGAACACTCATTGAGATGGCTCGAACAATGCTCGACGAGTACAAGACACCAAGAAAGTTCTGGCCTGAAGCTATTGATACAGCATTTCACATCATCAACCGTCTTTACATCCATAAGCTTCTGAACAATACATCCTATGAGCTCCTTACTGGCAAGAAGCCAAATGTCAGCTACTTCAGAGTATTTGGTGCTAGGTGCTGGATCAAGGCTCCCCATCACAAGTCAAAATTTGCACCTAAAGCTCACGAAGGCTTTATGCTCGGTTATGGAAAGGACTCGCACTCTTACAGAGTCTTCAACCTCTATCACTACAAAATCGTTGAAACTGTGGACGTGCGATTTGATGAAACCAACGGTTCACAAAGAGAGCTCCTTCCAAATACACTAGATGAAGCTCCGTCCAGTGAATCTATCAAGATGATGGGAACTGGTGAAATCATGCCTTCTGAAGCACAGCCTGAAGAGTAACTTATCATTTCTGCACCAAACCAACCTGAAGACAATGCTCAGACCGAAGACAATCCTCCCAATGATGACAATGATCAGCAAGAGCAAGGTCTTCGTCCAGTTCATCCTCGTGTTGCAAATGAAGTACAAATTGAGAAGATAATTGATAGCATCAATGCACCTGGTCCACTCACTCGCTCAAGAGCAACACAGTTAGCAAATTTCTATGGGCACTTTTCGTTTGTGTCAATATCAGAACCCAAGAAAGTTGTTGAAGCCTTTATGGAACCTGAATGGATTCAAGCTATGCAAGAAGAACTTCAACAGTTCAAGCTGAACAATGTTTGGGAACTAGTCAAGCGTCCTGACCCTCGCAAGCATAACATTATTGGCACAAAATGGATATATCGAAACAAGCAAGATGAGCATGGTCAAGTCATCAGAAACAAAGCACGTCTTGTGGCTCAAGGATATACTCAAGTTGAAGGAATTGACTTCGATGAAACATTTGCTCTTGTGGCTAGGCTTGAAGCTATTCGCATACTGGTGGCCTATGCTAACCACCACAACATCTTACTATATCAAATGGATGTGAAGAGTGCATTCCTCAACGGCAAGATTGAAGAAGAAGTGTACGTTGCTCAACCACCTGGCTTTGAAGATCCAAAACATCATGATATGGTGTACAAGCTAAACAAAGCACTGTATGGCCTCAAACAAGCTCCTTGCACTTGGTATGATACGATCAAAGACTTCCTGAAGAGCAAAGGCTTCAAACCTGGATCCCTCGATCCCACACTCTTCACGAAGACATATGATGGTGAACTGAAGTTCTTCCTTGGTCTTCAAATTCGTCAGCAAAGGAATGGCATCTTCATATCTCAAGAAAAATATCTCAAAGACTGTCTGAAGAAGTTTGGAATGCAAGATTGCAAAGGTTACACAACGCCAATGCCAGCCAAACACCATCTTGGTCCCGACGACAATGGTAAAGAGTTCCATCAAAAGGTATACCGCTCGATGATTGGTTCCTTACTTTACCTATGTGGATCTAGGCCAGATATTATGCTTAGTGTTTGCATGTGTGCTCGATTACAAGCGGCACCAAAGGAATCGCATCACTTAGCTGTGAAGCGAATTCTTCAATATTTGGCTTACACCCCAATACTCGGATTATGATATCCAAAGGGCTCAAGATTGGATCTGGTTGGATTCTCGGATGCTGATTATGCTGGAGACAAGGTGGATCACAAGTCTACATCAGGCACATGTCACTTTCTGGGACGATCACTTGTCTGTTGGTCTTCAAAGAAGCAAAACTGTGTATCACTCTCAACTGCTGAATCTGAATACATTGCTGCTGGATCTTGCTGCGCTCAGCTTCTGTGGATGAAGCAAACTCTCAAGGACTATGGCATCAATCTGAAACAAGTACCTCTCTTTTGTGACAATGAAAGCGCCATCAAGATTGCCAACAATCCAGTCCAGCATTCGAAGACAAAGCACATTGAAATTCGTCATCACTTTCTCAGAGATCATGTCATGAAGAAAGATATTGACATCATTCACGTCAACACTGAAGAGCAACTAGCAGATATCTTCACAAAGCCCTTGGATGAGAACAAGTTTTGCAAGTTACGGTGTGAGCTAAATATCTTGGAATCCTCAAATGTCATGTAATCAGGCACACATCCTAACACTTATGCATGTTGATGACTTAGATGTGCAACGCACGAAGTAAAGTATATCTTCAATCAATGAAGACTTACATTCTGAGTCTGAATACATTAACGTGGAATTTGACTTTGGAGCGCCACGATAATTGTGCGCCGTGTCTGGGTCTAATACTTCCTATATGGTGGGTAATGCCACCACCAAATTTCTTGGTTTGAAGTGTTTCACTCATGGCGTTATTTTTGCAATGTCTTCGCATTTGGTTTGTCTTCAAATTTCAACTTATCTTCATGATTTACTTCACTATGTTGATTTCATTGCTTTCTGATATATATATACTAGTGTTCTGTCCTCTACAACATTCACTTATTGCTATGTCTTCCTTGTTAAAACGTTTGAACTAAGTGAATGTGATCGGACCCTAATCTCTCTATGCTTTCTATCTCAAACTCTATCTATCCAAATCATATGCATTCTATTGAAACTGTCAAATGTCTTCTCTGCATCCTTGTTAGTAGAAGACACAGAGACAAACATTAAGTCTGTTTTAAATGATTCATCCTTATTGTTTGAAATTCGGAGAAGCCGGAACAACCATCCGACAAACCTGGCGGGCGTGGGAATGTGGGAAAACTCTGACTATGTTGCATGCTTGCCACGTGCCCCTCAGATGTGAACAGCCAGGGGTACCTGCGTAATTGCGCTATGCCGCACACTTCCTTATAAATACATGTCCCCTGCGGTCAAGAAAACCTTCTTCCACCTCTCCACCTCGTCAAAACCCTAGCACCACCGCTAGCTCTCGACGACGCCGGCGACGAAGCGCTTAGCTGCCGCGACTTCTTCGACGCCGTCCTCACGCCGGCCGCGGACATCGTCCTCTCCGCCGCCGCCGTAGGTGTCCTCCGTCGCCAAGTTAGGGCACGGTGGATTGAACTGCTCGGTCTCCTACTCATCCCATCTAGCAGTTTTTTGTGTGGTAAATATAACTCTATTTTTACCATCTTTTTGATCCTCAATGATTCATCCTATTTACCAAAATTGGTTTCTGCCTATACAATGTTAGATCTATTTTGTCTGCATCTCATACTGCCTAGTAGATTCACTTAAGCTTCATATCTAGTTAGATTCCTCACTTGTACTTATTCATGGATTCGTACAAATCTGGAACCAACTCTCAACATATAAGTGAATGTCTTTGCATCATGAGGTCAATGTCTTCAAACTGATTTATCTTCAAAATCTTCTGAGAATGCCTATGACCTCTTCCCCTTCCCTCGCATCTCTAATACTGTCACAGGTACATGTCCGTGGGAGAATCCCTTGGTTCTCATAGTCTGCATTCGTTTGCAGAATTCTTACAGCAACACATTAACTCTCCTGAAGCTAGTTCTTGTTTGACCAGCAAGCGAAAGCCTTTGAAGCCTTTGAACGTATTGAAGCCATTCAGTTTGAAGTTCATGGCTGCAGAGAAATCAGTAAGGAAGGGTGGCAGACAGCATCGAGGGGGGACATCAAACGATTTGCCTAATGACCTTGCAGAAATTTACAAGACAGATCCTGAAGAGGATTATAATCAGCACAAGACACGAATCCAATGGATTCGACGATATTGGGCTGAACAATGGTTCAAATACAAGTTCGTGACCCCGGAATACGCTGAGAAGAATGCTATCAAAAGTCCTTGGGGTGATATTCTCTATCAAGGCCTTCCACCCAAGAACAAAGCTGAAGCTATTGCACATGATTTCTATCCTTGTATGGTCCGTGGACCTCAGCCTGAAAATGCCGACCCATCATCATTGCTCTGGTGTCGTGACGATAATCTCTTCAAGCGCAACTTCCAGCACGCAAAGGCATCAACAAAGGAAAACAAGAAGTCATTGGGATTAGACTTCAACCCTGGTCCCTCTGCTCCCCGTGCTGACGGCTCACGTGATGCAGAACCCAATGTCATCGGCCCCTTTTCAAACCTTGATGGCCTCATCACTTACATCTTGGTCCAAGGTGCCAGAGTGGATCGTTCTGATAATAATACTGACACTGATGAAGCCCTAGCTCCTCCTCCAAAGCCGCAGAAGCTAAAGAAGACTAAGGCTTCACAATCAGCTGCTCCTCCAAAAGCTTCACGTGTGAAGCCACTGGCCACTGCACCTCCTGAAGACAGTGTGCAGTCTGAAGATCTATCACGTATCTCCAAGAAGACGGAGAAGAAAAAGAAAATCATCAAGAATACTGATATGACATTGACTCCTACTGTCATTCTACGTGAAGAGCACATTGATCTGTCCAGCGATGACGATCTTGCAGATGATGCTCTTGAGCAGTTGATCAAGAGCAAGGAAGAAGCAGAGATCTTCAATAATTTGCCTCTCTTTGATGTGGCAATCATCCATAACTTCATTGATGAGTGGTTTGACACCCCAAATCTCAGCTTTCATGATCTGCAACTTCCCATTGGCCTCAGCGTCTCTTTCAATGGCGCTATTGCCTCTGAGCTAGCTCTTGCTCAGCTCATCGTTGAACTGAAGCATAAGATCGACTATGAGAAAGCTCAGTTCAAGAAGCATGTGGCCAAGCTCAGTGTGCAAGATGTCAAAAACTTCAAGATCATGTTGCACGAGCTCAAAGAAGCCTTTCACAAGAAGCGCGAAGAAGCTCGAGGCTCTCGAGAGCGCATGAAGAGTCTGGCTGACAAGTGTGTGCTAGCCTACAATGAGGCTGAGAAGCGCAAGGCTCTTGGTCGTCCTGGCATTGACCCCAGAATGGCTGCAAAGAAGAAGAAGCTATCAACTGTCCAACCTGCACCTTCAAGGAAGGATGAACCTCGCATAGTATTCCCAAGCAGCATGATTGCCTCGAAGCCAAAGGTCATGTCAACCGCTTCAGAACTGAAGAAGATGAGGGTTGCCGAGGCTGAAGCCAGAAAAAGGAAAAACTCATAAGCCTTTGATGTTGCTCCCTCCAAGAAGAAGCGCAAAATCAAGAAGAATCGGGCTGCTCCCATAGAGCCCTTAGTTGTTGAACCTATCTCAATGGTTCGCCCTGCATCTGAACACCAAGAACGATGAATGATTGTTCATGAGCCTGCTTCCACAGAGGCTTATGAAGCTGAAGACATTCCAGCAGTTGATCCCATCGCTGCTGAAGACATTGGTCACCATGACAATGTTGAAGATGATGAAGTTCTTCCTTAGATCCAACACAACTTGGTATCATCGCCTGTTCTCACGAACAGCGAAATCATCAGCATTGGTCGTCCTCTGACGCCAATTGCTCAGGATGCATCATGGGCTGATCGCCCACAACAACAAGACTCCCCGAGTACTCCCCAACAACAACAAGTCACACCACCTGTGCAAGAAGAATAGGATGAGGCCCGGCCAACTCCATCTCCAAAGGCGTCGCCAGTATTACAAAGGCTTCGCAAAGGACCAAGGCCTCAAGTCCCTCTTCCGAGCGTTCCAGAAGGAGAAGTGTACCACCAATCTGTTGCACATCAAGTGTTTCCAGAAGCCACTCCGACTGTGAATGTCTCCGTGTCTGAAGCCAAAGTTGCTGAAGATAATCCGGCTGCATCAGCCGATGACGAACAAGAAGAAGAACGTGTCCCTACTCCCCCATTACTGAAGAAGCTATTCCTAAAGTGAACGTGCCAGTGCCAGACCCTCCAGCTCCTCAAGTGGAGGTTGAAAATCTTGAGGCTGCCACCACCAACACAAATGAAGCACATGACGTAGTCATGGCTGAAGCAAGTGTGGAGCCTGCACCAACCAATATGCCAGAATCCAATGCTGCAACTGCTCCTGAAGCTTCTGTTGTGCAGCCTAAAGCCACTGTTGTTGCCACTACTCCTGTTCCGCCACCAAGGCCCCATACAATTGAGCAAGCATACAACCATGGCCAGCTAATCACTGTCAGATGGCCCGTTCTGGTCCCTCCGCCTAATGTCTCTGGTCCTTAGTTTGATTATCATATTGAGCATAGGCCTCAGGTCCAGAAACCAAAGCCAAGACTGTCAAGGTTCCCAGGTACTGCCACCTCTACAGGGTCCTTCAATGCAAATGGCTTCAGAAGCCACAACACCTTCTTTGACAGCGCAAAGAACCCCTACTCAAGGTCAAGAATATCATCTCATCATTTCTGGAGCCATCAGCAGCGAAGCTATTACTCCTGCATTCTATATGATCAAGGGCGCATTTTCCCTCATATGCGCCTCGACACTGAAGCCATTGCTGGACTGTCATGCTTAGAAGAAGCACTTGACTGCTTTCGTGATACAGGTCTGCTCAGCTTTGTGACAGACAAAGAACATTGGAATGAGGAACTTTTGCTTCAATTCTATGCTACCCTCCACATTCGGGGCTACAACAGGGATACAAAGACATGGGTTCTCGAGTGGATGACAGGAAATGTTCATCATGAAGCCAAAGCTCTTGACATCATTGAGCATACAGGCTTATCCACTCCCAGAGAGTTGTACGAACCTGATTGTCAACTCCACCACAATGCACTAGAGAGCATCTTCCATAAGCCAGAACCCAACATGAGCCAGATGTTGAGCATGATGAAGCCTTTGCCACATGACGCTGAATACCCAAAGGAGTTCCTTGTTGATGACCTTGAGTATCTGCCTCGCACAATATATCACATCATCAGGCGGACTCTATGGCCTATCAAAGGGCATTCATCAGCTGCAAAACTTGAAGGAGCAATGAAGACATTGGTCTTTTACATCCTCAATGGCATCAGCTTCAATGCACAAGAATTCTTCCTCCGGCAACTGGCTGTGTCTGGATCTGACCTTTTTGGCCTGAAATTCTATGCTCCATGGGTCATGCGCCTCATCAAGCTACACTCTGCTATCAACTATCAACCCTCTGCTCGCAATCATCTGATCTTTCTACCATAGGTTGATATGTCAGTTGAAGCCATATACCCTGAGCCTGCCAAGAAGCCTCTTTGTCTTCAAAATGTTGAACAGCAAAGTTCCACTCAGCCCATGGAAGGAGTCCAAGCAGTAACTCGTGTCTATCCAATGGCTGGGAACACTCGTCTGCCTCATCGTGCGCCAACTGAAGCTACTGAGAGCACAATTGCCCAAAGGCCTAAGAAGCGCTCTCGCGTCCTAAATGACCGAGAACTTCTTGTGGCACTGCATCAGAAACAAGACAAGCATCACTTTTGGCTCAAGCGACAGATGCAAAGCCTCTTGGTGGACATCAATCGCATTCGAAATCTTGCCACCAAGAATGCCTTTTGTGACTCACGAGACCTGTCGGCGAACATGGAAGAGTTTGACACTGCTCAGTGCTGAAGCAGATCTTCAAGCCGAGGGCTTCACTGAAAGATTCAAGTTTGACTCCACTCCTCCACGGAATGCTGTCCTACGTCGAACACCATCCCTTAAAGACTCTAACCATTCTTCCTCCGCGTCAACTGTGAATGCCAACGTGATCGATGATGAAGACGATGCTACTTCACCGCCCCCTACTTCTACACGCATCGACACTGCACCAAGTTCGTCTGCGCCACCAAACAACAACGACAACCCTAATGCTTCACCTACTCCTCACGAGGACGAGTAGATGCTCTATGTCTTGAAACCTTTTTGGTCATTACTGACAAATGGGGGAGAAGCATATGAGTTTGATAGTCTTCAAGCGGGTTCATATGGGCGGTTGCTTTATATTTTGCCTAGTAATTACAACTCTTGCCTTTGATACATTTCGTTCTTTGAGTTGTAACACTTAAACTCAATGGTCGTCTGCTACTTATTTGCTTTTCCATGTGTGATGATAACTTCCGCACTTAGATCATTCTGCAGATGTCCATTTTTCATTATGCATGTCACTCTCTTAGTTATATCATTTCATGCATGATGAATTATCTTCATAAGTTGAAGAGGATCTCCACAAGTACAACCTGCCATGTGCATTTGCATTCCAAAAGCAAAACTACTTATATGCACATCTTCAGGGGGAGCCTTTGCCACTTATGAAGACAATATCCTATCCTTTACAATTTCACATACTTTATCCCCGTTGAAAACTTCAACCAGTTTGTCATCAATCACCAAAAAGGGGGAGATTGTAAGTGCATCTAGTGCCACCCCTAGTTGGTTTTGGAGTATTGACGATAAAGTTGGTTGAGGGACTAATGCGTTTGTGAGAATTGCAGGATAACGCAGGTAGTGTCGCTCATTGATTCGGTTTACCTACCGGAGATGACCCCTAAAAATGTATGAAGACATTGACGACAATGGTGGTATGTGAAGATATTCATATTGAAGATTATGACATGGGAAGACATTGAGTGAAGATTATGGAGCGGGAAGACTGTGTTGTTTCGTTGTTTCCTTTTCTTCTTTGTTGAGTCATAGGAACCACCGTACTGTTAAGTGGGGTCCAAGTGAACAATGTCAGAATGACTGAAGTGATGCTCAACCCAAATCCTATGTCTTCGAGTGAAGACAATGAGAGCAAATCTTATCTAGAGCTAGATGAGTCAGCTTTGCTTGTAGCCCAAGTAAAGTTGTCGTGTGTGTTTGAAATTTGACCATTGGAACACGTGTCAGTTCCTTAGTGACCCAGGGTCATTTCGGACATATCAGGTCGGGTTGCCTTGTGGCTATAAATAGCCCACCCCCTATACCATAAATTGGTGGCTCCTCAGAGTTAGTTTACGGCTTTTGTCGTTTGAGAGCAACCCACCTCGAAGCCTTTGAGAGAGAGAAATCTTTGCGAGGACAAAGCCCAAACACCCAGAGCCAAAGAGTGTTAGGCATCACTGAAGTCTTTCTGTCTGAGTGACCTGAAGACTTATTACACTTGAGGACTATGTATCCTCCAGTCGGTTAGGCGTCGCGTTCTGAGCATCCAGTGGATCGCTGGTGAACAAAGTCTGTGAAGGTTTGGAAGTCTACCTTGAAGACTTACCAGAGTGATTGGGCGAGGACTGTGTGTCCTTAGCTCAAGGGGAATAAGGTGAAGACGCGGTCTTCTGAGTTGAATTTCAGCCTCCCTAACCAGACGTACAGTTTTCACAGCAACTGGAACTGGTCCAACAAATCATGTGTCTTCAACAAGTGATTGGTTCTATCCTCTAACTCCCTTTACCTTGAGTTTGTCTTCGTGAAGTCATTGCCTGTTTGTCATACCTGTTTGACTTCATTGCTTGACTACTATTGTTGATTGGCTTCATACTATCTTCCATCCTTATCCTTACTACCAAGCTGCTATTAGTCTTTGCACTTTCACATTATTGCATACTTGACTATGGTTTGCTTGTTGTAGTTTATCTTCCGCTGCATATCAACTAGGTCATTTCTATTGTCTGTCTTCGAAACTTCCACGTTATGAAGACTTTGATAAAAATCGCCTACTCACCCCCCCCCCTCTAGTCGATAACTAGCACTTTTAGGTGGGCGTGCCCCACCCTTGTGGGCCCCTCATAGCTCCACCAACCTAGTTCTTTCACCTATATACACTCTCATACCCTAAAAACATTAGGGGTAGCCACGAAACCACTTTTCCACCACCGCAACCTTCTGTACCCGTGAGATCCCATCTTGGGGCCTTTTCCGGTGATTTGCCAAAGGGGGAATCGATCACGGAGGGCTTCTACATCAACACCATTACCTCTCCCATGAAACGTGAGCAGTTTAACACAGACCTTCGGATCCATAGTTATTAGCTAGATGGCTTTATCTCTCTCTTTGATTCTCAATATCAAGTTCTCCTCGATGTTCTGGGAGATCTATTCGATGTAATATTCTTTTGCGGTGTGTTTTCGAGATCTGATGAATTATGGATTTATGATCAAAATTATCTATGAATATTATTTGGTTCTTCTCTGAATTCTTATATGCATGATTTGATATCTTTGCAAGTCTCTTGGAATTATCGGTTTAGTTTGGCCTACTAGCTTGATCTTTCTTGCCATAGGAGAAGTGCTTAGCTTTGGGTTCAATCATGCGGTGTCCTTTCCCAGTGACAGTATTGGCAGCAAGGCACGTATCGTATTGTTGCCATCGAGGATAAAAAGATGAGGTTTTCATCATATTGCCTGAGTTAATTCCTCTACATCATGTCATCTTGCTTATTGCGTTACTCCGTTCTTATGAACTTAATACTCTAGATGCATGATTGATAGCGGTCGATGTGTGGAGTAATAGTAGTAGATGCAGGCAGGAGTCGGTCTACTTGACACGGACGTGATGCCTATGTTCATGATCATTGCCTTAGATGTCATCATAATTATGCGATTTTCTATCAATTGCTCGGCAGTAATTTGTTCACCCACCGTAATACATGCTATCTCGAGAGAAGCCACTAGTGAAACCTATGGCCCCGAGGTCTCTTTTCCATATTATTGAATCTCGTTTACATTTTACTAGTTTCTGATCTATTATTTTGCAATCTTTACTTTCCAATCTATACATCAAAAATACCAAAAATAGTACTTTACTATCTCTATCAGATCTCACTTTTGCGAGTGACCGTGAAGGGATTGACAACCCCTTTATCGTGTTGGTTGCAAGTTCTGGATTGTTTGTGTAGGTATTCGGTGACTTGTGCATCGTCTCCTACTGGATTGATACCTTGGTTCTTGAAACTGAGGGAAATACTTATGCTACTTTGTTGCATCACCCTTTCCTCTTCAAGGGAAAACTAACACATGCTCAAGAGGTAGCAAGAAGGATTTTTGGCGCCGTTGCCGGGGAGATCTTCGTCAAGTCAAGCCATACCAAGTACCCATCATAAACTCTTCTCCCTTGCATTACATTATTTGCCATCCGCCTCTCATTTTCCTCACCCCCACTTCTAAAACGATTTTCAAAAACCTTTGCCTTTTCTTCGCCCCTCTTCCATTCGTCTCTTTCCGATTGCTTCTTGTGTGTTCGTGTGTTAGATCGCTTGTCTCGCCCTCATGGCTAGTCCTCCTATCGTTGTTAGTACTCCCGATATTGAAGTTCTCAATTTTAAACAAAGGAAGGTAGAAAATCTAAAAGATGTTTGGTATAGAATTTGCAATGCTCAAATAGATCTATTAGAAAGCAATCTACTTCCGTTCTTCTTTGCAATTTTTATGTAGGCATTACTCCTTGGAATAGATACGTTCTTGACACCATTACTGGAGGGGATTTCTTGGGAAGCCATACTTTTGATTCTTATAATGCTATGATAGATTTGTTAGGCCCACCAGGTCTTTTGGTCAATGGAACCATTTTATCCTTGGAACCTGTGATGCAAAAACTTGATATTATTGAAAATAAAATTGGTACTATAGAGTTAATTGAAATTTGGATAAAAATATTCAATAATAAAATTACTCAATATGGATCTAAGGTATGAGTCAGTTTAAAGAATCTTAGGGAAAAAGAACCCATAGTTAATGAAAAGATAGATCAAGATTCTACTAGAATTGATAAACACGAAGATATTATTACCAACTTGGGTTCCGCTTTTTCTGCCGTTAAAAATACCTCGAATCCTCCTCTTGCCAAAGTTGCCAAGATTATCTATGTTCCTAAGAATAAGGGTGAATCTTCTAGTAAGGAAAATGAAGATCTCAAATCAATAAGTGTTCACCACAATTTTTCGATATCATTAAGGAACCTTTTGCCACAAATGAATTTCTTGATTTTTTGCCTAGGAGTTTGATCATTGACAAAACCAAAGAACCTCCTAAGGGTTAAGTGTGTTCAATTGAAGAATTGCATGCCGAAGATGGCAATACCTAGATCTATTCTTGTTTTTATGCCTAGCTAGGGGCGTTAAACTATAGCGCTTGTTGGGAGGCAACCCAATTTTATTTTATTTTTCTTTGATTTTTGCTCTTGTTTAGTAATAAATAATTCATATAGCTTCTGTTTAGACGTAGTTTTATTTTTTAATTAGTGTTTATGCCAATTAGAACCTTTGGGAAGACTTGGGTGAAGTCTGTGCGATCTTGCTGTAAAAAACAGAAACTTTTGCGCTCACGAGAATAGCTGTTATTTTTCTTACAGAAGAGTGCTTTTAGGTTGATTATTTTTGCAGAAGATTAATAGACAAATTCCCCACGTCCACCAATTTATTTCAGAATTTTCGGAGTTACAGAAGTATTCAAAAGTTACAGATTGCTACAGACTATTCTGTTTTTGACAGATTCTGTTTTTCGTGTGTTGTTTGCTTATTTTGATGAATCTATGAGTAGTATCGGGGGATATGAACCATTGAGAAGTTGGAATACAGTAGGTTTAACGCCAATATAAATAAAGAATGAGTTCATTACAGTACCTTAAAGTGGTGGTTTATTTTTTTATACTAACGGAGCTCATGAGATTTTCTGTTGAAGTTTTGTGTTGTGAAGTTTTCGAGTTTTGGATAAGGATTTGATGGATTTTGGAATAAGGAGTGGCAAGAGCCTAAGCTTGGGGATGCCCAAGGCACCCCAAGGTAAAATTCAAGGACAACCAAAACCCTAAGCATGGGGATGCCCCAGAAGGCATCCCCTCTTTTGTCTTTGTGTATCGGTAACTTTACTTCAGGCTATATTTTTATTCACCACATGATATGTGTTTTGCTTGGAACGTCTTGTATGATTTGAGTCTTTGCTTTTTAGTTTACCACAATCATCCTTTCTGTACACACCTTTTGGGAGAGACACGTATGAATCGTGATTTACTAGAATACTCTATGTGCTTCACTTATATCTTTTGAGCTAGACAATATTGCTCTAGTGCTTCACTTATATCTTTTTAGAGCACGGTGGTGGTTTTATTTCATAGAAATTGTTGATCTCTCATGCTTCACTCATATTATTTTGAGAGTCTTTTAGAACAGCATGGTAATTTGCTTTGGTTATAAAATTAGTCCTAATATGACGGGCATCCAAGATGGGTATAATAAAAACTTTCATATAAAGTGCATTGAATACTATGAGAAGTTTGATTCTTTATGATTGTTTGAGATATGAAGATGGTGATATTAGAGTCATGCTAGTAGAGTAGTTGTGAATTTGAGAGATACTTGTGTTAAAGTTTGTGATTCCCGTAGCATGCATGTATGATGAACCGTTATGTGATGAAGTTGGAGCATGATTTATTTATTGATTTTCTTCCTTATGAGTAGCAGTCGGGGACGAGCGATGGTCTTTTCCTACCAATCTATCCCCCTAGGAGCATGCACGTCGTACTTCGTTTTGATAACTAATAGATTTTTGCAATAAGTATGTGAGTTCTTTATGACTAATGTTGAGTCCATTGATTATACGCACTCTCACCCTTCGACCATTGCTAGCCTCTCTTGTGCCGCGCAACCTTCGCCGGTACCATACACCCACCATATACCTTCCTCAAAACAGCCACCATACCTACCTATTATGGCATTTCCATAGCCATTCCGAGATATATTTCCATGCAACTTTCCACCATTCCGTTTATTATGACACGCTCCATCATTGTCATATTGCTTTGCATGATCATATAGTTGACATCGTATTTGTGGCAAAGCCACCATTCATAATTTTGCATACATGTCACTCTTGAATCATTGCACATCCTGGTACACCGCCGGAGGCATTCACATAGAGTCATATTTGGTTCTAAGTATCGAGTTTTAATTCTTGAGTTGTAAGTAAATAAAAGTGTGATGATCTTCATTATTAGAGAATTGTCCTAGTGAGAAAAGGATGATGGAGACTATGATTCCCCCACAAGTTGGGATGAGACTCCGGATGGTAAAAAAGAAGCCATAAAAAAGAGAAAAGTCCCAAATAAAAAAATGAGAGAAAAAGAGAGAAGGGGCAATGCTACTATCTTTTTTTCACACTTGTGCTTCAAAGTAGCACCATGATCTTCATGATAGAGAGTCTCCTATGTTGTCACTTTCATATACTAGTGGGAAATTTTCATTATAGAACTTGGCTTGTATATTCCAATGATGGGCTTCCTTAAAAGTTCCCTAGGTCTTTGTGAGCAAGCAAGTTGGATGCACACCCACTAAGTTACCTTTTGAGCTTTCATACAATTATAGCTCTAGTGCATCCGTTGCATGGCAATCTCTACTCACTCACATTGATATCTATTGATGGGCATCTCCATAGCCCATTGATACGCCTAGTTGATGTGAGACTATCTTCTCCTTTTTGTCTTCTCCAACACCACCATTTTATTTCACCTATAGTGCTATGTCCATGGCTCATGCTCATGTATTGCGTGAAGATTGAAAAGTTTCAGAACATCAAAAGTATGAAACAATTGCTTGGCTTGTCATCGGGGTTGTGCATGATTAAATACTTTGTGTGATGAAGATAGAGCATAATCTGACTATATGATTTTGCAGGGATAACTTTCTTTGGCCACGTTATTTTGAGAAGACATGATTGCTTTGTTAGTGTGCTTGAAGTATTATTATTTTTATGTCAATATTAAACTCTTGTCTTGAATCTTTCGGATCTGAACATTCATGCCAGAATAAATAAAATTACATTGATAAATATGTTAGGTAGCATTTCACATCAAAAATTCTGTTTTTATCATTTACCTACTCGAGGACGAGCAGGAATTAAGCTTGGGGATGCTTGATACGTCTCCAATGTATCTAATTTTTTTGATTGTTCCATGCTATTATATTATCTGTTTTGGATGTTTAATGGGCTTTAATATGCTCTTTTATATTATTTTTGGGAATAACATATTAACCGAAGGCCCAGTGCTAGTTTCTGTTTTTTTGCCTATTTTAGAGTTTTGCAGAAAAGGAATACCAAACGGAGTCCAAACGGAATGAAACCTTCGCGATGATCTTTGTTAGACCAAAAGCAAACCAGAAGACTTGGAGATGAAGTCGAAGAGATAACGAGGAGGCCATGAGGCAGGAGAGCGCGCCCAGGGGGTAGGCATGCCCCCATCCTAGCTCGTGGGCCCCTCGTAGCACCACCGACCTAGTTCTTTCGCCTATATATACTCTTATACCCTAAAACATGAGAGAGAGCCACGAAACCACTTTTCCACTTCCGCAACCTTCTGTTTCCGTGAGATCCCATCTTGGGGCCTTTTCCGGCGAACTGCCTGTTGTGGTACTAAGTCTGGCAGTAAGAATAGGGGGTACGTATGGAGAGGCAAGGTCCTAGCTACGGCAAGGTTGTACGCAAGTGCTTACGACTTCAGGCCCCTCTCGGAGGAGGTAAAAGCCCTATGTCTTGGAGCCCGGAGGCGGTCGACTGGAGTATATGAATGTGTGTGTGTTACAGGGGATGCCAACCCTTGTCCTAGAGGAGGGGGGTGGCTTATATAGAGTTCGCCAGGACCCCAGCCATCCTCCATTACAGAGGGTTGAATGTACATAAAGATTGAGGCATTACTGGTAACGCCAGCCTTAAGTGCCTTTCATCACTTTAAAGACTACGGAGTGAATGCTCGCTCGTTGCTAGCCTGAGTGACTCCTGGTCTTCAGTAGGTCGAGTGGTTTCTTGTATGGTCGAGTGGTTGACTGGTCGTGTGACTTCGGGAAGTAGGGGTACCCGAGTGGTTCATTGGTCGAGTGGATTGCACTCGACACCTTTACTGGGTACCCTCTGTTGACTCTTGAGCTTCTTTGCTTCCAGGGTAGTGACCTCAGGTAGGGTGTATAGGTCAGGCCTATGGCCCTACCCTAGGTCTGTATCCTCATCATTAGCCCCCGAATGGATTAAGGTCCGAGTGGAAAGAAGGTTGAAGTTGATCTTGCTCTGACCCTTGCGTTTCACAAGTATTTACGCAGGATGGAAGACTCATGTTAGAACTTCAGCTTCGCTTCAGTCGCCTTGATCGATTCACAAAGTTGCCGAGTGGATTTGTAACATAATTTGTCGAGTGTTGTTTCTGGGCACAAAATCTTTGGCGCAATTGGTTGTGGCGTATCCCGGATCTCACAGGATTCGAAATTTCGGGGAGGCACGCGGGAGGGAGCGTGCCGTGGTAAGCGAGATGGATATACAGGAGTGCCTCGATCTCTATGCCACCTTTTTTGCCACGTACCCAGTGCGTGACTGTTGAGGGAGTCCTGGATTGGGGGGTATCCGGATAGCCGAACTATATAATTTGGCCGGACTGTTGGACCGTGAAGATACAAGACTCAAGACTTTGTCCCGTATCTGGATGTGGGACTCTCCTTTGCATGGAAGACAAGCTTGGCGATCCAGATATTATATTTCCTTCTTTGTAACCGACTCCATGTAAACCCTAGCCCTCTGTGATGTCTATATAAACCGGTGAGTTTAGTCCTTAGAGACAGAATCATAATCATCATAGGCTAGCTCCTAGGGTTTAGCCTCTACGATCTCCTGGTAGATCAACTCTTGTAGCACTCATATCATCAATATCAATCAAGCAGGAAGTAGGGTTTTACCTCCATCGAGAGGGACCGAACCTGGGTAAACATTGTGCCCCTTGCCTCCTGTTACCATTAGACTTAGACGCACAGATCGGGACCCCCTACCCGAGATCTGCCGGTTTTGACACCAACATTGGTGCTTTCATTGAGAGTTCCTCTGTCTCGTCGCTGCAAGGCTTGATGGCTCCTTCAATCATCAACAACAACGTGGTCCAGGGTGAGACTTTTCTCCCCGGGCAGATCTTCGTGTTCAGCGGCTTCGCACTGCAGGCCAATTCGCTTGGCCATCTGGAGCAGATCGACAGCTATGCCCCTAGCCATCAGGTCAGGTTCGGAAACCTAAACTACACGGCCGATACCTGCGGAGACTTGATATTCAACAGATTCGGGCCTATACCAGGAGCGCCGGACAGTCACGATGAGCACAACTTAGATCGGCTGTCAGACAACACTCGGGATATCGCCCCTGCAGGAGCCCCGGACCTAAATCCAGGGCAGATTGCGTCGCCCAAGGACGGGTGGATGGACCCCGCCCCGGAGGCCGCACACCCATCGGCGGTAGAGCCGAACGCAAACTTCACCCCCAAGGAAGCCTGTAGGTTCCAGTCCGCGCACCCCCGAGCCTGCCGAATCTAGTTGGGCTCCAGTAATGGAGTTCACCGCTGCGGATATTTTCCAGCACTCGCCCTTTGGCGACATGCTAAACTCGTTAAAGTCTCTCTCTTTGTCAGGAGACTCTGGCCGAACTATGTCCGGCTCGAGTGGGAAGCTGGCGACGAGGGAATTCGTTGCCCACCCACCACCCACTTCATAGCCATGGTCGATGATTTGACCGACATGCTTGACTTCGGCTCCGAAGACATCGACGGTATGGACGATGACGTAGGAGAAGAATAGGAACCACCACCCACGGGGCAGTGGACAGCCACCTCTTCATATGATATATATATATGGTGGACACTCCTAACAAAACCAATGGCGAATCCGGATGGTGCCGAATATGAATACAACCCCGACCAGCCTGTGCTCGAGCAGGCCGAACAGGAAGACGGGCAGGTCAGCCCAGACGAACAGGCGACAGACGGATATCCGGAGGAGGACAATTACATGCCCCCCTCCAAAGACGAGATTAGCCTTGGCGACGATGAGTTCGGCGTGCCTGAGGACCCCGTAGAGCAGGAGCGCTTCAAGCGCCGGCTTATGGCCACTGTGAGGAGCCTGAAAAAGAAGCAGCAGCGGCTCCAAGCTGATCAAGACCTGCTCATAGACAGATGGACGGAAGTCCTGGCAGCCGAGGAATATGGACTCGAGCACCACACGGCTGACCGGCCACCTCATGGCCGGGATAAAATGGCATATCAGCCCGAATACCAGCCCGCACCCCCACGCCAGTTCACTACGGCCCGGGGCAATACGCAGGACCTGCGAGAGATATTGGAAAACAAGGCAGGACAACCAAGATCGTTCTACGGATCACGGGGGTGCGCCACAGCACATGACGATGACTGTCATGCCGGATACACTAACAATAATTCCGGTCGGGCCGAACACAACCGACCAGACTTAGTCGGAGTGTGTCGTTACATAGCCCGGCATAGAGGTGCCACACACCCCCTCTTCTTCACTGACGAAGTGATGGATCATGACTTTCCAGAAGGGTTTAAACCCGTTAACATTGAATCATACGATGGCACAACAGACCCCGTAGTTTGGATCGAAGATTTCCTTCTCCACATTCACATGGCCCGCGGAGACGATCTACACGCCATCAAGTATCTTCCCCTTAAGCTCAAAGGACCAGCCAGGGACTGGCTAAATAGCTTGCCGGCAAATTCCATTAGCAGTTGGGAAAACCTGGAGGATGCTTTCCTCGCCAACTTCTAGGGCACATACGTGCGACCACCGGATGCTGATGACTTGAGCCACATCACCCAACAGCCCGGAGAGTCAGCCAGAAAATTCTGGACTCGGTTCCTAACTAAAAAGAACCAAATTGTCGACTGCCCGGATGCCGAAGCCCTGGCAGCCTTTAAGCATAATATCCGCGACGAGTGGCTCGCCCGGCACCTCGGCCAGGAAAAACCAAAATCCATGGGGGCCCTCACGACACTCATGACACGCTTTTGCGCACGCGAGGATAGTTGGTTGGCTTGCAGTAGCAACATGCCAGTAAACTCCGGCACTTCAGATGTCCGCGACAATAATGACAAGCCACAGTGCAACAGACATAAGCGTCGGAACAATGGCAACAACAATGAAGACACGACAGTCAACGCCGGATTCAGTGGCTCAAAATCTGGTCAGCGGAAGAAGCCGTTCAACAGAAACAATAGGGGACCATCCAGTCTGGACCGCATACTTGACCGCTCATGCCAAATTCACGGCACCTCGGATAAGCTAGCAAATCACACTAATAGAGACTGTTGGGTGTTCAAGCAAGCCACCAAGATAAATGCCGAGAACAAGGACAAGGGGCTGCACAGCGACGATGAGGAAGAGCCCCGGCGTCCGAACACGGGGGGACAGAAGAAATTTCCTCCACATGTGAAAACAGTCAATATGATCTACGCCACACACGTCCCCAAACGGGAACGAAATCGAGCACTATAGGACGTCTATGCGATGGAGCCAGTCGCCCCAAAATTTAACCCATGGTCAGCCTGTCCGATCACCTTTGATCGTAGGGATCACCCTACCAGCATCCATCACGACGGTTCAGCCGCATTGGTCCTAAACACAATCATCGACAGATTCCACCTTACGCGAGTCCTTATGGATGGCGGCAACAGCCTGAACCTGCTTTATCAGGATACAGTGTGCAAAATGGGCATCGACCCTTCGAGGATCAAACCCACCAAAACCACCTTCAAAGGTGTAATCCCAGGAGTAGAGGCCCGTTGCACGGGCTCTATAACATTGGAAGTGGTCTTCGGATCTCCGGATAACTTCCGAAGCGAAGAGTTAATCTTCGATATCGTCCCTTTCCGCAGTGGTTATCACACACTGCTTGGACGAACCGCATTCGCTTGATTCAATGCGGTGCCACACTATGCATACCTCAAGCTGAAGATGCCAGGACCTCACGGGGTCATAACAGTCAACGGAAACATGGACCGCTCTCTCCGGACATAAGAACATACTGCAGCCCTCGCGGCAGAAGTACAAAGCAGCTTTCTCTGGCAAGCCACCAATCTGGCAACAACAACTCTGAACACCGTCAAGCGAGTCCAAAGTACCCCGCAACAGGATCGTCAGGACCCTGCTTTGGGGCAGCCTCTTCAGAAGAGCCGGATTATCGGACTTTCATAGGAGAGAAATCCAAGGAGGCAAAAGGCTTTACGCATGAAAGGAATACCCAGGTGGAATCTATTCACAATCGTTATACCTGTTTTATATACCTACATGCGTCCCGCCCTTGGATAGGGCATGTCAAATAGTCCTATTTACCTCTGCTTAACGCATTCATTGTAAACATACGCTTAGACGTATTATACATCAATAGGAGATCATATACAGCGTCAACTTATTATTCCTATCTGCACATTTTTTCTATAAATGTTTATTTATTATTGCATCTGTACACTTTGGTACGTTTAGTTTGCCAGGGGCTTCTTATGGCGCCCCGTAATACGGCAAGACAAGTCCGAACACTTTCAATAGTGCTGCACGCCAAACTTATAGCATTATATGCATTAGCTCTGAATCATGTCTTGGGTCAAATGTTGGGTTTACCCGGCTCCCTTGTTTTGGTACCTTACGTTCCATTATATCGGCTAAGGTAGCGCAGGGAGAACTACTGCCATTGTGTCCCGGTTCTTCCGGACGAGCACCTCAGTAGAGAAAGCCGAAAACTGACCGGCATGATGCGGCGAGAGCTGGTCGCTGTTCGAGAGGTCTTAAAATCCTTAAAGATTTTTTCCGCTTTAGGCGAGGAATCGGCCTCGTCCGATTTAGGCGTGTATAGCGCCCCAATTCGGCTTTCCTAATTCTAGGGGCTTCGCCGAAATTTAAAATTGTAGACTTCTATGGCTAAGTGAAAGTTATAAAGCCGCATAGTCCGATTGCCTTGTTCACTGCGCCAAACACCTCCTTCAGGGACCAAAAATTTGGATAAAGAGTGTTTGGGTTTTTTCCAGGAACACCCCGATACTAGTTGTATGGGGGCGGAAGTCCACGACTGGCCTACTTTCAGAATTTTATAAACAGCCGCACAGAAGGTAATATTTTAAATCAAAAAATGCACTACATAGCGCAAGTAACTTCGTCTTTATATTACAAAAATGATAGAAGTACATTCACTCCAAGATCGTGTCCTTGGTACATTCATCGGCCACGAGACGAGCGCCTTTCATAATGCCATCATTATATTTTTCCAGATAGCGATGCGCCTTGCCCTCTGGCGGTCCATCCTTCACCAGCTTCTCCGCGTCCAGCTTGCCCCAATGCACCTTCGCACGAGCAAAGGCTCGGCGGGCACCATCAATGCAAATGGATTGCTTGATTACTTCAAGCCGCGGACATGCATTTACCATTCGCTTTATCAGGCCGAAGTAGCTAGCGGGCAGGGGCTCACCAGGCCACATCTGGACTATGAAATCTTTCATAGCCACTTTGGCCGCCCTGTGGAGTTCAACCAACTGCTTTAGTTGGTCACTCAGAGGCATCGAGTGTTCGGCCTCAGAATACTGGGACCAGAACAGCTTCTCCATTGAGCTCCCATCCTCGGCACGGTAGAACTCCGCGGCGTCTGATATGCTGCGTGGCAGATCTGCGAAGGCCCCTGGAGAGCTCCGAATTCGGGTAAGTAAAAGAAACGCCTCCTCCACATGCTTGCTTTGCGTAAATAATGTCTTACCCGCAGCTATCTTCTTGGCCGCTTGGATTTCCTGCTGGGATTTTTCGGCTTCGGCCTTGGTGTCTTTCATGCTCAAAAGGGCCTTCGCAAGCTCAGACTCCTTCGTCTTGAAGTCACGCTCCAAGGACTCGAACTTCTTGCCGAGCTCCTGGAGCTCTTGCTGTACCTCGCCCACCCTAGCATTTTTCTTTTCACACTCAATGCGCTCCGTGGCCGCCTTGTTTTCGGCCTCGGATAGTGCTTTCTTCACTAACGCCACTTCGGTCGTGGCCCCTATTACCAAATGATGACGCTTTCTTAGGATCACCAATTTTTTTCTATTCTTTGTGATATGTGAACAGGGTATTACTCACCTTTGTTCTCTTCGAGTCGCCTCTTCATGAGGCCGAGCTCTCCCTGGGCCCGCTCTAGGTCCCATTTGAGTCCAGCGACCTCGGCCGTGCGGGCAACAGCGGCAGCCAGCACCACTTGTTTATTCACATAGACACCTAATATTAGACTCCTGTGGATTGAAATTGACCCTCCGTTTGGCTTTTCTTTCCGAACACCAAACAGAGTGTCAGGGGCTACTACCTATTGGGTGATAATTTCACACATTTTTGATTACTTACCTCAAAGCCGGTTAGGAGGCTGGTGCAGGCTTCGGTTAGTCCGCTCTTGGCGGACAAAACCTTCTGAATCACCGCACTATAAGAGTACGGCGCTCTTCATCCATGGAAGCACCGCGAAGCGCTTCCAGCAGACTATCCGACGCCTCTGGCATAACGGAAGTCATCGGCACGGACGGCCCGCCCGCCTTAGCAGGGGGCTGCCTGCCCAAATCCGGAACCTTTGGAGGTTCCGGTACAGTGTCCCGCTGGGAGCCCGACTGGCTGTGGCTCCCGTCAGCATAATCCACGGGGATCTGGCGCCCCGTGTGCCCGGCGTCTGGAATTTCACCTTGGGGCGTCTCTAGAGTCACCTCCCCTTGCTCAGGGAGCCTTTGGGACAACACCTCTGTGTCATCCGCAGGCCAAGGGGAAGTGGCCGTTGGGAGTGAATTCATCGCCGAATCGCTCAAAGACCCATCCGAAGAGGATACCTCGGTATGGGCCCTGGCCGGACTGCATATGCATGTTCGTCGTTATAACAGACTATGAAGCAAAGTCGCACTAAAGTACAATGGAAGTACGGATACTTACGATCTTACTAGGGGCTTCCCCCTGGGCAGCCACTCCTCCTCGCTGTAGGCCGCCGTGGTGGAGTAATCCGGAAGGGACATCTTTCCCTTCTTGGGTGTCCTAGCCTCCTCCTCCGGGGCGGCTTTCCTTTTCTTCTCCTCCCCAGTGTGGTGAGGTGGCATTTCTTCGTGATCCTCCCCGCCTCCGCGGGAGGAATCCGCCTCGTCGTCTTCACACGACGAGCCTATGACGACCTTGCGCCGGGGACCTTTCCTGGTCCCTTGGGCCGCCTTCTTAGACCCTTTGGCCTCCCCGGATGGGGCGACCCTCTCTTTCTCCTTCTCCTCCTCTTCATGGGAGGAGTGTGCCTTGTCGTCTTCGGACGAGTCGTCCTGTACGGCCTTGCATCGGAGGCCCTTCCTGGTCCCCGGGGCCTTCTTTTCAGCCTTCTTCTCCAACACCTTATAGGGCGCCGGGACTAGCATCTCTGTCAGGAGAGTGGTCGTCGGACCTTCTGGCAATGGAGCCGGACAGTCGATCCGCTCCGCCGTCTCTACGTACTCCTGATTAAGTACACACGGTGACTTGAGATCCTCCCATGAGTATGCTGGGAAAACTGCATCTGGTAATGGTTAGAAACCTCACCGGATAGGGGGGCCATGCGGCGCGGAGTCCGCGGGCCTCGGACGTGGGAGGAGGTGTTTCGGAGCCCTTGAACAGCACCTTCCATGCGTCCTTGAGTCTCATGCGGTAGACCTCTCGAAGTGTCTGGTGTTCGGCCGAGACGAACTCCCACAGATTAAATGCATGTCTTTGGCACAGAAGAATCCGGCGGACAAGCATGACCTGGACCATGTTGACAAGCTTGATTTTCTTGTCCTTCATATTCTTGATGCAGTTCTGAAGTCCGGTCAGCTCCGCAGGCTCGCCCCAGGCCAAGCCCTTCTTTTCCCAGGAGGTGAGCCGCATGGGAATTCCGGATCGGAATTCGGGGGCCGCCACCCAGTTGGCGTCGTGCAGCTCGGTGATGTAGAACCACCCCGATTGCCACCCTTTCACGGTCTCCGCGAAGGAGCCGTCAAGCCAGGTGACGTTGGTCATCTTGCCCACCATGGCGCCTCCGCACTCCGCTTGCTGGCCGCTCATGATCTTCGGCTTCACGCAGCAGATTCGTAGCCACAGGCCGAAGTGAGGCTTGATGCGGAGGAAGGCCTCGCACACGACGATAAACGCCAAGATGTTGAGGACAAAATTTGGGGCTAGATCATGGAAATCTAGCCCATAGTAGAACACACTAGTGCAGAACCGGGCAATAGCACCGGTTCGTAAGGCCCTTCAGTGCCGGTTCCATAACCGGCACTAAAGTGTGGGCACTAAAGCCCCCCCCCCTTTAGTAACGGTTCAGCATGAACCGGTGCTAAAGGGCAACCACGTGGCACAAGCCAGCTCCGGGGGCCTCGAGCCCTTTAGTACCGGTTGGTAAGACCAACCGGTACTATAAGGTTTGGGGGGGTTTTAGTTTTATGATTTCTTTTTCATTTAATTTTGTGTTTCCATTTTAATTCTTTTTCGTTTGCTGGTATTTTACGATACTACACATTGTACACGTTATGCATATATATATATATATATAAGTAGAATTTCTAGTAGAACCAATCATGCATATATATATATATATATATCATCAATCACAAACCACCATATTAATTAATTCACACATACACACATGTATAGCTATGTACAATTTCTCCTACATATGCATGTTGCCTTCGGAGCCAGTGGCATTAGCCTAATTGGTGCCTTTGGAGCACGATGACAATTGGAAGTGGTTTTCATGGGGGCGGTAGCGGGTAATAGTATTCTCCCTTCGGATTTATGACCTGGTCGAGCAAAAATCTCGCTATTTCCTCTTGAAGTGCTTCTACGCGCTCCATTTCTAGGAGCTTCTCCCGCACCTCTCTGAATTGTTAAGAAGGAGATCAATATGCATGTGTATTAGTTGTGTGACTAGATATCGATAATGGTGTAAAAATTGTGAATGGTGTTCTGACAAGCGTACCCATTCCTGTCTTTGAGATCTGCTCCTTTCGGACGCCATCATGCGAATGTTCTCGCAAACGCAGAATGCACACAGATCAGTCCCCTGCGCCTGCTTCAGGGCCTTTACGAGAATGGAATTTGATCAGATAATAATTAATCAAGCATGATAATTAAAGAGATGGCAGCTAGCTAGCTAGCTAGTACTACTTAATTACTTACCTTGGGTCGAAACCATTGAAGCTTTTTTTCCATTCGCCTTCCGTGACGCTGATGAACCTTGCCCAAGCCCTGCCCGCTGACAAAGAAAATGAATAAAGGGGTTATTAAATAGTTCATATCATGAAATGATGAACTAAATAGGCCGAGATATATAGTTAATAATGATTGAAATTACCTGTTGACTATCCCAAACAAGATGTTATAGTCAGTTTTAACTTTGAGTAGTGAGTCCAGTATTTCAACTGTTCCGTCGTCAACTTTAATGATACACAAGACCCAGTGAAATCTGCATGCACACACGTTTGCATGTCTTAATTAAGCGGGCATATGTAAGCAAAAACATGTAGCTAGCTAGTAGGCAAAAATAGAGAATTTGTAGTACAAGACAGTGTGACTCACTGGAAGTTGTAAGGAAGTAGTATATCTTCATTGTATTTGAGGCGCTTCAAGAACTCTAGCATGTTGTCCTCTACGGCCTTTTGATGATGTGGATTTATCCGCCATGTGTATTCATTAACGGTGTTTGGGTCAATGAACCCAATGCCAAAGCGTCCACCTTTTCTCATTTCATACATCTTCATCCTGCATAGTACCACAGAAAAGAATATAGTGAGGATAATTACAGGTAATGATTGATCAAAAGGATCACTACAGCTAGCTTGAGACTTAAATTACAGAAAGAAATCACTTACAGACAATAGCAACTGACGATAGATTTGTCGAGTGCGTCTTGATTGTATAACTGAAACAGTTCAGAATACTCAACGGACAGAGCTTTCTCATGGAAGTAATGATCCTCCTTGACATTCACCATGAGGGACAATCGATCTGAAATCTTGGTAATGTTCATGTACCATTGATGCAATTCATACATTCTCGTTGGGAGGTTCTTGACCTTGTCTGGCTCGACCAAAGGTTGGCCCCGGACATATTTCCATGTTAGTTCATCCTCTCTAAGCATAGGCATGGGCTCGATCTCGAGGAGTTGTCCAACAGTGATGTTGAGAACTTCAGCCTGCATTATATGGTCCTTGGTTATTACCACATTGCCCACCTCGGGAACGTAAACTGTTTGCCCACAATAATATTGGGCGCGCGTACTGTCATGTGTTGTTGGCACAACAAGCGAGGGGATCGATTGCGCCGCCTGTTCTCCCAGCTGGGGAATGGTTTTCCCGCATTTTTTGACAGCTGCTTGTTGTTTGCTCAATCCCGAGCTCGCCTCCTTATGTAGACGTGCTCGATTTAACTTCCTAATGTGGCGCTCATAGTCTGTGTCAACAGGCTTGGGAGCTGGTGGTTGAGCCATACAAATGAAGTGGTCAATCGTTTCCTCAGGCACTTTCTCCCTTGGCGGCGGTGGCGGTTTCGGTGCAAAATGGGCTTCCACCTCGGCCTTCGATATGGCTGCGATTTCCTCCTCGGACTTGTCATAAGGCCCCTGCGGAAAAGGCGTGAGGCTTGGACCATATTTATATCGCTTGCCTCTGCCTGTACTTCCTATACTACCTCGACTTGTACCGCTACGCACCATAGCTGCGGGGTGTCTCTTCTGCGATTGCTGAGGCGGCGGAGACGGCTGACGAGGCTGAGTTGGACGAGGAGGAGTGGCCTGAAGCTGTGCCGGACTTGGAGGAGGAGTGGCCTGAGGTTGTGCCGGACTTGGAGGAGGAGTGGATGTCTGACGCTGTGGCGGACTTGGAGGAGGAGGAGTGGCCTGACACTTTGCCGGACTTGTGGGCCTAAACTCTGCCCGCGGCTACCACTTCAAACTCCTCTATATAGCAGGCTTGTGGGCCTAAACTCTACGCGCTGCCTTGTGAGTCTGCTCGGCCATTAAGGCCTGTAATTACACACATGTGGCCTATCAGGCCCACAGGGCAGCGCCCCAATTTTTTTTAGTTTTTTTCTTTTCTGCTTTATTTTCTTCTATTTATTTTTGCGTAGTTTTTTGTATAGTTTTTTCTTTTCTGTTATATTTATTTTCTTCTATCTATTTGTGAGTAGTTTTTCATCTAGTTTGCCAAAATTCAACATTTTCAGAGTTCATTTTGTAGTGATTTTTAATTTCACGGTCATTTTGTAAACGATTGAAAAATAGCAAATATATTTTTTTTCTTTTCTGCTTTATTTTTCTTCTTTTTATTTCTGAGTAGATTTTTCTTTTCTGCTATATTTATTTTCTTCTATTTATTTCTGAGTAGTTTTTTTATATAGTTTTTTTCTTTTCAGCTATAGTTTTCTTCTTTTCTGCTATTTTTTCTTTTCTGCAAAACTTGATGGTCAAAGTCTGGAGTTATAACTTAAAAAAAAGAAATGTCGACGTGCAATTAGTTTTTGCCATAACAGAAGAAGTTCGGAGTTGTAATAAGTTATTAAAAATAAAAAAGAGGTGCAATGCTCGTTAATTTGCTTCAAGCCTTTCGGAATAGTGTAAACTGCACTGTGCATAGCTCCGTGCAGTCTACCGTATTCCTAAAGGCTTGAAGCTAAGCAACGTGAGCATTGAGCCTCTTCTTCATCGTCTCTGCACTCAGGGCTTATAAACCGCTCCTAGTCCCTCTCACTTCACGAGGTGGGACTAAAAAACAGCTTACGTCTGGTTCATCCACATGAACCGGTACTAAAGGTGCTCGTGGGGCCCCAGCCTTACCTGACACAACCTCATTAGTACCGATTCGTGGTACGAACCGGCACTAAATGGTGATGGTGGGGCCATAGCCTGACCGGAGGCTGACACAGCCTCTTTAGTACCGGTTCATGGCATGAACCGGTACTAAAGGTTCGCCACGAACCGGTGCTATTGATCGCCGCCACGAACCGGCACTAGTGTACACATTAGTGCCGGTTGAAATTCCAACCGGCACTATTGTGCTTCACATTTGACCCTTCGCCACGACCCGGTACTAAAGGGGGTGCGCTGGCGCAGGTGCGGTGCGGCAAGTTTAGTCCCACCTCGCTAGTCGAGGGGCGACCGCACTGGTTTAATTATAAACCCCCTTGCGGTCGCTCTCTCGAGCTCCTCTCCAAAGCAGGCCTACTGGGCCTACGTGTTCTTTGCTACCCTGTGGGCCCACTTGGCCTTCGCGGGCCTGCATCCTGGCCCAACAACGGGTTGGGTTTCTAGTCGTATGCATGCCGCTCTGGCCTAGTAGGCGGGCTTTTTTTTAATTTTTTTGCTTTATTTATTTTTGTGTTGTTTTTTTGTGTATTCAGAGTTTCTTTGTGAATATTTTTGCTTTAGGTACAAAAAATTACAAACTTTCTGTTAGTGCCCGTAGTTTTCAAATTTGAATAGTTTAAATTTTGAATTATCTGAAATTAGGGTGAATCACTAGTTTGTGAATAAGTTAACTTTAAAAATCAGTAAAGGCATGAAAGAATTTGTTTGCACATAAAATTTCTTCGCGTTTCAAATGCCAAAACACATAACTACCCTACCTATTACAGAGATTCCCCTCTGGGTGTGAAACACAGAAGAAAGTGATGATAGTGAAGCCGATCACATCCCAGATTTTTGGGTGTGAAACTTTTTCTTCGCGTGTGTCCCTTTGCGCCGTAACCATGGAAAATCTTCATCATTTAACGAGATGCTCGGGTCAATATTCACTGTGAATGGAGGAATTTCATCAAACTTTTCATAATTTTCTGACTTGTTTGTCTTGTCATCCACTCCCACGATGTTTCTCTTCCCAGAAAGAACTATGTGCCGCTTTGGCTCATCGTACGATGCATTCGCTTCCTTATCTTTTCTTTTTCTTGGCTTGGTAGACATGTCCTTCACATAGAAAACCTGTGCCACATCATTGGCTAGGACGAATGGTTCGTCTGCATACGCAAGATTGTTGAGATCCACTGTTGTCATTCCGTACTGCGGGTCTTCCGTTACCCCGCCTCGTGTCATATTGACCCATTTGCACCGAAACAAAGGGACCTTTAAACCACGTCGATAGTCAAGTTCCCATATGTCCTGTATATAGCCATAATATGTTTCCTTTCCCGTCTTGGTTTCTGCATCAAAGCGGACACCACTGTTTTGGTTGGTGCTCTTCTTATCTTGGGCGATCGTGTAAAATGTATTACCATTTATCTCGTACCCTTTGAAAGTCATTATATTCGAAGATGGTAACTGGGACAGCAAGTACATGCCATCTTCAATAGAGGTGTCATGCATGGTACGTGTCTGCAACCAGCTAGCGAAACTCCTGGTTTGTTCACGTGTAATCCAGTCATCAGACCG
Organism: Triticum dicoccoides; assembly: GCF_002162155.2. NCBI lineage: Eukaryota > Viridiplantae > Streptophyta > Magnoliopsida > Poales > Poaceae > Triticum > Triticum dicoccoides. The sequence continues at coordinate 615,743,032 of NC_041381.1, forward strand.
CTCCGGGTGTTTGGAGCATAGAAAATTCTTGTGTTCATCCATATACGGAGCCACCAAGGCGGAATTCTGTAGAACTGTGTAGTGTGCTTCATTGAGAGAATGTCCGTCCATACATATTATTTGTTCCCCTCCTAGCGTGCCTTTTCCATCCAGTCTGCCCTTATGCCGCGATTCAGGAACACCAATCGGCTTAAGGTCAGGAATATATTCAATAAAAACTCAATGACCTCCTCATTTTGATGGCCCTTGGAGATGCTTCCTTCTGGCCTAGCACGGTTATGAACATATTTCTTTAAGACTCCCATGAACCTCTCAAAGGGGAACATATTGTGTAGAAATACAGGACCCAAAACATTAATCTCTTCGCATAGGTGAACTAGGACGTGCGTCATGATGTTGAAGAAGGATGGTGGGAACACCAACTCGAAACTGACAAGACATTGCACCAAATCATTCTGTAACCTTGGTATGACTTCTGGATCGATTACCTTCTGAGAGATTGCATTGAGAAATGCACATAGCTTCACAATGGCTAATCAAACATTTTCCGGTAGAAGCCCCCTCAATGCAACCGGAAGCAGTTGCGTCATAATCACGTGGCAGTCATGAGACTTTAGGTTCTGGAACTTTTTCTCTACCATGTTTATTATTCCCTTTATATTCGACGAGAAGCCAGACGGTACCTTAATACTGAGTAGGCATTCAAAGAAGATTTCCTTCTCTTCTTTGGTAAGAGCGTAGCTTGCATGACCCTGATGTATGCCGTCTTCTCCGTGCATACGTTGCTGGTCCTCCCGTGCCTCAAGTGTATCTTTTGTCTTCCCATACACGCCCAAGAAGCCAAGTAGGGTCACGCAAAGATTCTTCCTCACGTGCATCACGTCGATTGCGGAGCGGACCTCTAGGTCTTTCCAATATGGCAGGTCCCAAAATATAGATTTCTTCTTCCACATGGGTGTGCGTCCGTCAGTGTCCTTCAGAACAGGTTGTCCGACAGGACCCTTTCCAAATATCACCTTCAAATCCTTGACCATATCATGTACATCAGCACCAGTACGGTGGCGAGGCTTCGTCCGGTGATCCGCGTCACCTTTGAAATGCTTGCCTTTCTTTCTTACGGGATGCCTGCTCGGAACAAATCGACGATGTCCCAGGTACACATTCTTCTTACAACTATTCAAATATATACTGTCGGTATCATCCAAACAGTGCGTGCAACCACGGTATCCCTTGTTTGTCTGTCCTGAAAGGTTACTAACAGCAGGCCAATCATTGATGGTCACGAACAGCAACGCCTTTAGGTCAAATTCTTCCCCCATGTGCTCATCCCATGCACGTACACCTGTTCCATTCCACAGTTGTAAGAGTTCTTCAACTAATGGCCTTAGGTACACAACAATGTCGTTGCCGGGTTGCTTAGGGCCTTGGATGAGCACTGGCATCATAATGAACTTCCACTTCATGCACAACCAAGGAGGAAGGTTATACAAACATAGAGTCACAGGCCAGGTGCTATGGTTGCTGCTCTGCTCCCCAAAAGGATTAATGCCATCTGCGCTTAGACCAAACCATACGCTCCTTGCGTCATCTGCAAACTCCTTCCCATACTTTCTTTCGATTTTTCTCCACTGCGACCCGTCAACGGGTACTCTCAACTTTCCATCTTTCTTACGGTCTTCTCTGTGCCATCGCATCGCCTTGGCATGCTCTTTGTTTTGGAACAAACGTTTCAACCGTGGTATTATAGGAGAATACCACATCACCTTGGCAGGAATCTTCTTCCTGGGGCACTCGCCCTCGACATCACCATGCTCATCGCGGCTGATCTTATAGTGCAATGCACCACATACCGGGCAAGTGTTCAAATCCTCGTACTCACCGCGGTAGAAGATGCAATCATTAGGGCATGCATGTATCTTCTGCACCTCTAACCCTAGAGGACAGACAACCTTCTTTGCTTCGTACGTACTCTCGGGCAATTCGTTGTCCTTTTGAAGCATATCCTTTATCATTACCAGCATATTTCCAAATCCCTTGTCAGATACACCATTCTCTGCCTTCCATTGCAGCAATTCCAGTGTGGTGCCCAGCTTTTTCTTGTCACCTACGCAATTCGGGTACAACAATTTTTTGTGATCCTCTAACATGCGCTGCAACTTCTTCTTCTCCAAATCACTTGCGCGGTTTCTCTTTGCATCGGCAATGGCCCGACCTAGATCATCAACGGGCTCATCTGATGCCTCTTCTTCAACTTCTCCCCGCATTGCCGGCTCAGCTTCTTCCCGCATTACCGGCTCAGCTTCTTCCCCCATTGTTATATCATCGTATTCAGGGAACCCATGGCCAGGATAGCTGTCGTCGTCCTCTTCTTCTTCATTGTCTTCCATCATAACCCCTCTTTCTCCGTGCTTGGTCCAAACATTATAGCGGGGCATGAAACCCGACTCAAACAGGTGGACGTGAATGGTTCTTGACGTAGAGTAATTGCGACCATTCTTACAGCCAGCACATGGACAAGGCATAAAACCATCCGCCCGCTTGTTTGCCTCAGCCGCAAGCAGAAAAGTATGCACGCCCTCAACAAACTGGGGAGAGCATCGGTCATCGTACATCCATTGCCGGCTCATCTTCATTACACAACACCGAATAGACCAAATTAATACAAGTTCATACATAAAGTTCATACAACACTTAAATGCAACAAACAAATAACTCTCTAGCTAAAGCATTTAAATGCAATAACAAATGCGATCAAGATCGCCACTAAGGTAACAATTGATCCAACAACATAATGATACCAAGCCTCACTATCGATGGCATATTTTCTAATCTTTCTAATCTTCAAGCGCATTTTCTCCATCTTGATCTTGTGATCATCGATGACATCGGCAACATGCAACTCCAATTCCATCTTCTCCCCCTCAATTCTTTTCAATTTTTCTTTCAAGTACTCGTTTTCTCTTTCAACTAAATTTAACCTCTCGACAATAGGGTCGGTTGGAATTTCCGGTTCACATACCTCCTAGATAAAAATATCTATGTCAACTTGATGGGCATAATTTGTCATAAACACGAAATGCAACAAATAGTTTTAAAAGAGAATATACCACATCCGAATCATAACAAGGACGAGGGCCGACGGGGACGGATATCAAAACCATGGCACTATGTATAACAAACAACGTACGGGTAAGATAATTATTATACGAGTAACTATATATCCAAATCACACAAACATCAATTTTTTATATAAAATTTCATGAACAAGAGGCTCACCACAAGGTGGTGCCGGCGACGGGACGGTGCGGGCGATCGACGGTGGTTACGACGGAGATTTACAAGGCACTAAGTAAACCACACCTACATATGCAAACTAAGTGTTATTTTGACCTCAAATTGCATATAAATCAAATACTACCACATATAATTCCTCCCAAATTAGTAAAACCCACAACTAATCATTATATAAACCAATGCAAGAGCTAATCTAGCAATGAGAGATGAAAGGACAAAGTTGCTAACCTTGGTGATCATTTGAATGGATGGGGGGCTGCAAATCATGACAAATTTGGGGCAAATTTTGTGATGAACTCGAGAGGAAGAAGGGAAGAACAGAGGAGAGGGAGAGGGGAAAGGGGGAAGAACAGAGTGCAGGTGGACGAAGGGTTTATATAGGACGACCTTTAGTACCGGTTCGTGCCACGAACCGGTACTAAAGGTGCTGGAAGGGCCCCACTCTGACAACATCCTGCCACCACTTTCTTTAGTACCGGTTCGTAGCACGAACCGGTGCTAAAGGTTTGCCACGAACCGGTACTAAAGAGCTCCTCCTGCCTAGCCGTTGGAACCGGCACTAATGGGCACATTAGTGCCGGTTCTGTTACAAACCGGGACTAATGTGTCTCACATTTGACCTTTTTTCTACTAGTGACATGAGCCCGCGGACGAAGGGGTGAAGTGGAAATCTCAGTCCACGGACGAAGTGGGCGAGAAACACGACCCTCTCATGGGGTTTCGGAGTTGGAATGATCTGCCCTGCGTCCGGTAGCCCGTGCGCGATGTCTGCGGCCAAGTATCCGACCGCCCGGAGCCTCGCAATATGCTCCTCCTTCACGGTGGAGGCCACCCACTTGCCTCCTATTCCGGACATGTTTGGCTGTGCGGAGAAGGCGTGGACTAGGGCGCTGGAGCTCGAGGAGGCAAGAATGGATTAGCGAAGGAGGAAGAAGGCGTGGGTGAAAATGGGGAACTCTTATCCCCTTATAGAGGCGACGAAAGTGGTGCGCCTCCCCACTTGCCCGTTAAGGGTCGCTTATTTCCCAAGCACCACGATTGATGGCGTGGTTGGGTTACCCATACCCGTATTGATGGGAATCCCGTGATAAGGGGACATGATCTCTGCTTTGACAAGACGTGCCGAGGAAACCGCCTCGCAATATGCGCTATGGCTGGTTGTGGGAAAACGGTTCGTATAATGACCCGACCGTAGTGTTGCGTCACATTGTATAAAGTTGTCAGCATATTACATTTGTGAAATATCATTCTCCTACGATGGTATGCGAAGATCATCTTGCAGATCCGGACACGATTCAAGTATTCGATAATCACTTTGCAGTATTCGGAGATGGAAACCGCCTTGCAATGCCAAAGACAAAACCGCGCGTCGGACTCATCGTCATTGAAGCCTGGTTCAGGGGCTACTAAGGGAGTCTTGGATTAGGGGGTATCCGGACAGCCGGACTATATGCTTTGGCCAGACTGTTGGACCGTGAAGATACAAGACTCAAGACTTCGTCCCATGTCCGGATGGGACTCTCCTTTGCATGGAAGACAAGCTTGGCGATCCAGATATTATATTTCCTTCTTTGTAACCGACTCCAAGTAAACCCTAGCCCTCTCCGGTGTCTATATAAACTGGAGAGTTTAGTCCTTAGAGACAGAATCATAATCATCATAGGCTAGCTCCTAGGGTTTAGCCTCTACGATCTCGTGGTAGATCAACTCTTGTAACACTCATATCATCAATATCAATCAAGAAGGAAGTAGGGTTTTGCCTCCATCAAGAGGGCCCGAACCTGGGTAAACATTGTGTCCCTTGCCTCATGTTACCATTAGCCTTAGACGCACAGATCGGGACCCCCTACCCGAGATCCGCCGGTTTTGACACCGACAACTGTTGCGGGATTTGATAGGATTGCCTGGGCCCATGTGTCAGTCACTCGAAAGTGAGCCTTTATAAGGCGACGGGGCCGAGGCGCCTGCATTGTGCGCATATGTTTTCCCCTCTTCTCCTCTGCTTCTCCACCGCATCCGGCTCCTCCACTCTCAACATCGCCGCCCCGCCACCATGGTGAAGGACAAGACGGCAGCACTGGAACGCGCAAAGAAGGCGACGGGGGCGACGAAAGGCAAAAAGCAGAATCGAGGGTCGTCGTCACGCTCGGTGCTGCCGCCGGGTTGGATCCAGGGCGATTGGATCCGATCTTCGCTCTTGCAGGAGGATTTGGACAAGTTGATGGAGTCCGGGCTCATCGCCAAGGGTGCTGCGCAGTTGCCGAAGGGGGAGACGGAGCCACAGCCGCGACCGGGTGAGTGCGTTCTTCTCGCCACCCACGTAGACCTGGGTTTCTCGCTCCCTCCGCACCCCTTTTTCTGAGGTTTCCTGAACTTCTTCGGAGCCCAACTCCATCACTTTTGGCCCAACACCATCACATACCTTGCTACATTCGTGTCTATGTGCGAGAATTTTTTGGGTTCTCGACCGCACTGGGGTCTTTTCAAGCAAATTTTTACCATCCGCTCTCAATCGGTGAAGAAAGAGAATACGAGTGACGAGAAAACACATGTCATTCAGATGTGTGGGGGTTTGGGTATCCAGAAGAGGCATAGGAGCTCCTTCCCTTCCATGACCCTTCTTGAGTCGGCCAGAGGCTGGCAGTCGACCTGGTTCTACTGCTAGTACCTTGCAACTCCAGGCCAGTCGACTGGACTTCCCCATTTCACCTTTGATCGTGTTCAGACTCCTTCCTCGCTGAAGGTGACCGCTGCTAAGAGCATGGAAACAAACATGCTAGTTGAGAGGGTGTTCCAACTAATCAATCAAGGTGTCCCTAGCATGGATCTATTGGAGGTATTCCTCAGTCGACGCATCCAGCCTCTCCAGGCTCGTGACCACCCTATGTGGATGTATTCTGGGGTCGACGACACCGCTCGGGTTCACCCAAAGGAAGTACCGGCTAAGACGGTGGCCCTGTGGTTGAAGAGTATCACAGGCAACAAGGATAACCTGATGACCCACAAGTATAGCGGATCTATCGTAGTCCTTTCGATAAGTAAGAGTGTCGAACCCAACAAGGAGCAGAAGGAAATGATAAGCAGTTTTCAGTAAGGTTTTCTCTACAAGCACTGAAATTGTAGGTAACAGATAGTTTTGTGATAAGATAAATTGTAACGAGTAACAAGCAATAAAAGTAAATAAAGTGCAGCAAGGTGGCCCAATCTTTTTTGTAGCAAAGGACAAGCCTAGGCAATTTCTTATAATGAGAAAAGAGCTCCCGAGGACACATGGGAATTAGCGTCAAGCTAGTTTTCATCACGCTCATATGATTCGCGCTCGGTACTTTGATAATTTGATATGTGGGTGGACTGGTGCTTGGGTACTGCCCTTAATTGGACAAGCATCCCACTTATGATTAACCCCTATTGCAAGCATCCGCAACTACAAAAGAAGTATTAAGGTAAACCTAACCACAACATTAAACATATGGATCCAAATCAGCCCCTAACGAAGCAACGCATAAACTAGGGTTTAAGCTTCTGTCACTCTAGCAACCCATCATCTACTTATTACTTCCCAATGCCTTCCTCTAGGCCCAAATAATGGTGAAGTGTCATGTAGTCGACGTTAACATAACACCACTAGAGGAAAAGACAACATACATCTCATCAAAATATCGAACGAATACCGAATTCACATGACTAATAATAGCAATACTTCACCCATGTCCTCAGGAACAAACGTAACTACTCACAAAGCATATTCATGTTCATAATTAGAGGAGTAATAATATGCATTAAGGATCTGAACATATGATCTTCCACCAAGTAAACCAATTAGCATCAACTACAAGGAGTAATCAACACTACTAGCAACCCACAGGTACCAATTTGTGGCTTGGATACAAGAGATGAACTAGGGTTTTGAGAGGAGATGGTGCTGGTGAATATGTTGATGGAGATTGACCCTCTCCCGATGGGAGGATTGTTGGTGATGACCATGGTGATGATTTCCCCCTCCTGGAGGGAAGTGTCCCCGGCAGAACAGCTCCGCTAGAGCCCTAGATTGGTTCCGCCAAGGTTTCGCCTCGTGGCGGCGGAGTTTCGTCCCGTAAGCTTGCCCACGATTTTTTCCAGGGTAAAAGCCTTCATATAGCAGAAGATGGACACCGGAGGGCCACCAGGGGGCCCAGGAGACAGGGGGCGCGCCCATTAGGGGTGGGCGCGCCCCCACCCTCCTGGCCAGGGTGTGGGCCCCCTGAGGTTTTTCTTCCGCTCAATAATTCTTATTAAATCCAAAAATAAGTTTCGTGGAGTTTCATGACTTTTGGAGCAGTGCATAATACGTTTCCAATGTTAGCTCCTTTCCAGCCAGAATTCCAGCTGTCGACATCCCCCCTCTTCATGGTAAACCTTGTAAAATAAGAGAGAATAGCCATAAGTATTGAGATATAATGTGTAATATCAGCCCATAATGCAATGAATATTGACATAAAAGCATGATGCAAAATGGACGTATCAACTCCCCCAAGCTTAGACCTCGCTTGTCCTCAAGCGGAAGCAGAAATTGAAAAATATGTCCACATGTTTAAAGACAGAGGTGTCGATAAAAATAAAATACGGACATGAGGGCATCATGATCATTCTTATAACAGCAACATATATAGATTCTATCATATGAATTCTTATGATCAAGTAACAATCAATTCACAATGTCAAACATGGTTCAGAAACTTCATTGGAAGCTAACAAACTATAATCTCAGTCATTGAGGCAATTCCAATTTATCATAACATCAGAAAGAGTCAAGAATAGAGCTTTTCAGCAAGTCCACATACTCAACTATCATGTAGTCTTCTATAATTGCTAACACTCACACAATACTTGTGGTTATGGAGTTTCAGCCGGACACTGAGAAAGATAGGGGCTTATTGTGTTGCCTCCCAACGTATTCACCTTTGGGTGATGTCAAGAATAATAGTCCATGCTAACTTACACTCAATTGGATATATGTATCATGATCTTTCAAACACGAGGAGCTTGCCAAAGGATAAATTGAAAAAGGGAGAGGTCAAGGTCACCTTGACTCAAGCATAAAGTAAAAACATAAAGTAAAAGATAGGCCCTTCGCAGAGGGAAGCAGAGGTTGTCATGTGCGTTTAGGGTTGGATGCACAAAATCTTAATGCAAAAGAACGTCACTTTATATTGCCACTTGTATATGGACCTTTATTATGCAGTTCGTCGCTTTTATTACTTCCATAACAAGATCGTATAAAGCTTATTTTCTCTGCACTAATAAGTCATACATATTTAGATAGCAATTTTTATTGCCTGCAACATGACAACTTACTTGAAGGATCTTACTCAATCCATAGGTAGGTATGGTGGACTCTCATGGGAAAACTGGGTTTAAGGATATTTGGAAGCACAAGTAGTATCTCTACTTGGTGCAAGGAGTTTGGCTAGCATGAGGGGGAAAGGCAAGCACAACATGTTGGGAAGATCAATGAAAATATACTTTAACTGAGATGTGAGAAAACATAAACCATTACGTTGTCTTCCTTGTCCAACATCAACTCTTTTAGCATGTCGTACTTAATGAGTGCTCCCAATCATAAAAGATGTCCATGATAATATATTTGTATGTGAACCTCTCTTTCCTTATTATTTCCTACTAATTGCAACGATGATCAAAACTATGTTTATCAACTCTCAACAACTTTTATGCCTCATACTTTCTGTCGGGGATATAACCCGCGGTATGACCCGGCCAGAGTCATAATCCGGCTGGGACTTGGTAAACCAGCGAGTGTTAAACCGGCAGAGTTAAGACAGATGGTAGCACCGGCAGGTGTTAAGTCAATCATAACCCGGCAGACCATGTTAAACCGGTAGACAATGTTAAACCGGAAGACAATGTTAAACCGGCAGATGTTAAGAAGCCGAGGAAGGGAAGTCAAAATAGTTTAAGTCTTAGTCCGAGATGGACTCTACATGTAAACCCACCCCTTTAACTTATATAAGGAGGGGCAGGGCTCCCCAAAGAGGGACAAGCAAGAAACAATCTCTAGGGTAGACACAACTAGAGGAGAGCCAGTTTACGGTGACTCCCTCATGATGATAATGAGATCTAGCCTCAAACAGCATGTAGGGTTGTTACCGGATGATCTTTCCCGGGGCCCGAAGCTGTCTAAACCCTTGTCTTGTGTTGCGTCTCTCGATTCCGCTCAACCCCTCTCAAGCTACCACATAGATGCGTTGGCCTCTCGACTAAGTCCTCACACTAAGGACATCTGACGTGTTAATTCCACGACAGTTGGCGCCCACCGTGGAGCCTGCGCACGGTGGTGATGAGTTCTTGGAGGGATCTCTCATAGGGATGGAGGAGCGTGCAATTTTCTGGATGAAGGAGCCGGTTTGAAAGGATCTGTATCAGTTTCAAGTTCATCGGTCCAGATTCATAGTTTGGAAGGTGGGAAGTTAAAGTTGTGATTTGATGGTTGCTGTAAATCGCCAGTATGACCGGCGTGTCAAGTTTCCGTAGTTGGCTCGCCAAAACCTGTATGATCAGTGTCACCATCACCGTTCAACCGTCAACAACAAAGAAAAAGTCAAGAAAAGGAAACAAAGTGCTGAGAAGGATTCGATCCATCACTGCAGGGTCCCACCGCTAATCATATAATCCGGTTGACTACGGTTAAAATAACTACAGCCCAGGGAAGGATTCAGAGTTTGAAACCTCCACGGTCTCTGCCTCTGCTACAGCTGCGGCCGCGCCTCGACTCGCCCGGATTGCCTTTTCTGTTGACCCGCAAGCTGCTGTACTCCAACGCCGATTAGTCTGCAGCCCCCGGCTCATCTCTGATTAAAATCACTGCTCAAATCACTGCATGGCCGTGCTGCCAGAGTCACCAAAACCGATGGAATTTTTATGATGTGCAGCCATGTCCAATCGGTACAAGGACTGGTCAGATTTACTCCGTGTTCGGATTACTCCATCTTGAATATCGATTAGCAAGGCCGATGCCAGGCGCTGTCGTAGTTGGGTTGCAAACCGGCCCAGCTCCATCGACGACTCGCCTCTTCTACGATGAATCAACATCGAGCCAAGTACGCGCTACCAATGAGTCATGTGCTACTGTCCCGGTCTCGCTTCAGTCGTAACCCATGAAGTCGCCGCCTGTTGCCGGGTTACCTCTGCCACAATGGCTCTGTCTTCAAACCGCCATCGCTAGGAGTGGCCAACCGCCACGAGCCCGTCGTCTTTGCCTGCGCCGACCCGTTGTTTACTGCCACAAGTCGCCGTGGACCTGAAGACCTGGCTGACAATTACTCGACGAAGATATCGCAACATGGAAGGACAAACCACTATGACCCGGATTAACTGCCTTAAGACGCCGTATCCAAATCGATCTAAACAGCCGACAGCCAGGGACTCGACTCGGCCAAAGTTTGAACTGTTGTGTCAACTTGCCGTCATTAAGTCGCCTCGCCTTCACCGTACTTTGAACCGGCCACATTGCTGAGACGTTGTCCGGCTGCCTTGAGCCATCCTCCGCAGGTCTGAGCCATCGCCTCCGCCCCGACTAGAGTCCGTTCGCGGCAAACCGGCCCTGAACCGCCCGCTGCCAGACTTCGCCTCGCCCGCGAATTCTGTTTTCTGCTCCGTCGAGTCACGCCGCTGATTCCAAGTCGCCGACCGCTGACTCGCGCTGAGAGCCGCCGAGCATTCTAACCGCTAGGTGCCCTAGCCATTGTTTCCATCCTCGTCAGCTGCTGGAGAGCCGCCAGCACCTTACGCCTCTACAGCCGTTTCATGCTTGTTGAGCAGCCCGTTAAAACCACCGCTCTAACGCAAACCACTGCCGCGACCTCGATTTCAGTCACTGAGGGGCCCGGTAGTCACGGCTAATCAAACCGCCCCGCAGGAATCACCACAGAGTGACTCGCCTTGCACCCGCAGACGAAGCGGAGCTGCCGCGGTCAGGCCGCATCGCTTCCGATTCACCTCGCCACCACATCCATCGCGGCATTGAACTAGCCTCACGCTTTGACTGCGCGCGTCGAGTTGGGTTTCCCTTCTCCACTGTTAAATCGCCGGCCTCGAGCTGCCAAGTCGCTCGACCCCACCATCGGGTTACCTTTGTCGGTCTCGCTTCGAACACGGCTCTGCACCGAGTCCTCTCTCCCACGCCGCAGCTCCCTTTTCACCTGCAGACGTCGGCTGCCCCTATGCCTCGCTGCCAGGCCATCGTGCACGCACGTCCCTCCACTTCTGAACCGCCACAACGCCGTGTACCCTCTACCTCCATCGATCGTTGCTGCTGTTGTCTTGAAATGCCACACAACAACCCGCTGTTGTGGCGTGAGCCACCTCTGCCATGACCCATGTCGCCGGGGTTGGAGAAGTTTCATGAGCCGTCGCCTCCGCCTCTGCTGCAGCCATCCAAGCCACCCCATTGAATTGCGGAACGCCTTCGTCGGGTCCGCCATGGCCCGCCTTTGCCGGGTCACCCTGCTTCCATTCATGGTTTATAGCAAGCCGGCCGCGAGCCGCCTGTAGTGTGCTCGGCTTCGCCTCGCTTTGAGCTGCTCCCGCAAGCACTTCGCTTGACAGGCGGCTCCGTCTCCTTACGCAAAGGCACTGCTGAGGATGCAGGCCTTGATTTCCGCTCTGGTATGCTCCCCTATTGGCTGAAGGAAAAGACAGGGGGTACCGGCTAAAGAAAGAGGAAAACAAAAGGGACATGTTACTATCACTACCATGGCATTACTATGAGCCAGCTACTACTACTATTCCATGTGATATAAGGCTACATGTCCATGTGCATCAAACAAAAATACCAGACATGGTGAGATCATCTGGCATCCAAATATATCAGGAAAATTATTCACCACCGAAGTGGAGTTATATCACGGATATGGAGTGCATACATTTATCCGTGCTGCCGTGCTCAACAGAAATGCTTACGCTACGGCCCTTGCGGTCTGGTCTACATCAACACACCGGGCCGCACCTGTCTGCGTGAGCTGTTTAGTGAGTATGAACAAGTCACTGCTTGGGTAGCCCAGTTTTCTTCCAATTCCTTGGAGGCAAATTATTTTTCAGCCGCCGTCTGCACTGGATGGATCAATGGACATGCGCACAAGTCACTGCTACTACAGTTTGATCTACTTCAAATAGCCAGTTGGAAGGAACCATTGGCCGAGTTGCTGACACGGCTCATACGGGGTCATTTATAACCCGCCGCAGTCACCTCAACCTTCTGTGGATTTACATCGAGTTATCAAACCAATGATATATACCTTCTGCTATGGTCAAGTACGAAGAATCTCAAGACAGCTCCTTGAGTCATCTTAAGACTCGGGGGCTATGATGATATGACTCAGCAAGTCTTGCCAGTTTTAACATTTCAAGTGCCCCTGGATGTTGAAGGGAAAGATAACCCGGTACCGGAGGCTACTGTTATATTGATAAAAATTTCAAGGCCGCTAGAAACATTCCGGCTCACAATGATGCTTCCGGTTTATAGTCTGGTTTAAGGTAAATCCCGTCTCCCACACAACGCTGAAGCCCTTACTATCTGGTTCAAATCCAGTCCAAGAGGAAACTATCTCTTGCAAAACCTCCAACGCTCTCAATATCCGGTTCAAAATTCCGGTTCAAGAAGAAGTTATCTCTTGCAAAAAGTTAGAGGTTTCTGAAGAGGACCTGCTGCCCTGACGCGCGGTTCAAACATGGGTATCCTGCTTTATGGGATCATCTTCATATGATCACTTGGGGGCTTGGTCGCATTCGAACCATAGCTACACCTCTTGATCGGCATAAGGCCAACAGGAAATCACTTAGGGGTCAAAGAGAGTGTTGCAAAAAGCACAACTCAAACATAGGCACCCATTGAGCACAGCTCACAAAGTTACTTGGGGGCTCTTTGTGCACTGCTACAAAGAGTTTGAAAGGACCCTTGTAATATGCTATAAAGCACGGCTTGGAAGCCTGGTGTATTCACCTAAAACCCCGGGTTAACCTGCCTTCATCAAGCAAGCCACTCCTATCCAGGTAATCCTGGCATGACCCGCCAAACGATTGACAAGTCAATCTTATACAGACCCTGAACTTGTCAAAGTTAAAATGACTATTGGTTAGTTGGAGGTCCATCTTAAAAGGCTTTGTCAAATGGTTTAACTCAGCGGCCTGGCAGCCCATGAAAAGCCTCGAATTTGGGCCTGGCAACCCTTGAAAAGCCCCGACTACACGATTATATTTGCCTTTGTCAAGATTTTTCTCTTTTGATAAATTTTATGTTGAGCCGGCGTCTATTGACCCGGCATGACTATCAGTCATCAAATTAACCCGATGTTCATTAACCCGCTCGACTTTCAAGTACAAGTTGTCAGTACATAATCACTTATAATCCGGTGTTTATTGACTCGGTCTGGCTTTGGACTATAAGTCGCCAGTATATATTTGGATTGCGCCATTGGAATCATGCTCTTATAAATCATTGGGTATATTATTCAAATAGCCAACATGGCTGGATATTTATTTTGGTTATCAATAACCAATATTATGATTGAGGTGTTCAAAGTCGCTTTAGCCCACTGGATATTATTTTATCAATGGGTATTGTTGGGGATATAACTATTTGAGTAAGCCGCCCAGGAGGGGCTGGGTCAGAGAGAAGGCCCAAGACCAACGCATGAAGATGGCGGTTCATAGAGGGCTTAAGGCCCACAAGCGGCTTAAGGCCCGTTGTAGTAAACCGCCATAATGGCATGACTTGTATCATAAGGTAGTTTTAACTAGTCACCGAGCCGGACACTATTATAAGCCGGCCGGGACTCTGTAGGCCACAGGGCGTCAACCCGTGTATATAAGGGGACGACCTGCTGGCGGCTTAGGGCAAGAAACAACTCATCGAGAACCGGGCATAGCGTATCTCGCTCCCTGGTTATCGAAACATCAATACCAACCCAACTAGACATAGGCCTTACCTTCACCGTAAGGGGCCGAACTAGTATAAACCCTCTCGTGTCCTTTGTCCCGATTAACCCCTTCAAGCTTCCTAGTTGCGATGGCTCCACAACTAAGTCCTTTCACGAGGACATCTGACGTGAAAATTCCACGACAGTTGGCGCCCACCGTGGGGCCAGCGCACGGTGGATTTGAGTTCTTGAAGGGCAACTTCGAAGGGCTCAAGGGATACGTAGTGGGCCGGATGACCAAGAGTCGTCGCGGCAAGATCTACATCGACAACGAAGGCTGGGGCCCCAATGCCGGCTCAATTGAGTATGGGTACCGGGTCCACTTCAGAGGGATCCACGTCTTCATCAGCCGGATTGGCAAGCCGGGGCCTGAGCCGGACAACTGCACCGACCTCGTCGAGACGGCTCAGCGCGCGAAACCCTCCCGGGCTCAACCCGGCATGAAGTGTGTCTTTGTGGGCTGCGTCCACGGAGAAGAGCTTTCTGAAAGTCCTGAAGATGGTGCTGAGATGGCCGTCCACTCCGACGGTGATTCGTCCGCCGGTTCAACAGATTCTCTGTATCAAGTTGAAGATGGTGTGCTCGGGGCTGTTCCGATGGCATCAGTATTCCGGACCCCTGTGAGTCGCCGAATTGGGCAGGAGTCTTCATGGCTGGGACTCAACCCGGTCAAAACTCTACGGCTGCTACTGCAGTTACGTCCGGGATGGGAGCGGCCGGGGCAGGAGGCCATGTGCGCCCGCCGGCTCAAGTGCTGATAGACCTCATGGAGAAGCTTACGACCCTGTTAACCGCCACGGTTATCCCTGCGAACAAAGATGAGCATGACGCGGAGGTGGCACGGGTACGTGAGGAGATATCTCAGGCCAAGGAGGCCTTGGCAGCTGAGGATACTAGACTAGCTACGGAGCGAGCGGCTCTCGACGCCCGGGCACAGCGTTTGCAATCAGAGGCTTACCAGCTCACGATGAGCTTAAACGCGTCCAATGAGGTAATGAGGAGGAGACACCAGAAGACCCAATCCCGGTTACCTCTGAATTACGACCCTCGGGTTCTTTGCGCTACACCCGGAGCCGGCCCAAGTAACCCGCCAGATGCCAATCAGCTTATGACATTCGGAGCAGGAGGACCGGCTCATCATCGAGAGATGCCTCCTCCTCATGTGAGCATGGCGCCGCCATGTTATGTGCCGATACCGCCGGGTCACTTTTCCAACCCCATGGAGAACTTAATCGCAGCATCAGCGCGTCTGGCGGCTCTCCCAGTGGATGATGATGATCCAACAGCGGTGGAGACCCGGAGAATCAGGGAACTTGTCCAGACAGCCCTGGCTCGGCAAGAGACCTATTCTTACAGCCGGGATAGGATTCATTCAACTCCTCCTCCTTGGTTAGCACCACCTCGTCAGAACCGGAGTCCGAGTTACAGCAGGCACATGGAGTCTGAAGCTTTGTCAAGCAACGCCCAGCGCCGCGACCAACATGGTGGCTATAACTCGGTGCAGGACCAAGTACATCAGGAGAACGAGCGGGCGGCTTAGCTGGCGGCTCAACAGGCGGAATGTCAGAATGTTACAGAGTATCCAACGACTTCCACTGAGATGGGAGTAGCCACCAGAACCGGTGGTGTTCCTTGTTTGATACTGGCTTTTGCGTAACGTGCACCTGCCCAAGGACTTCAAGGGACCTCGAAAGGTCCCGAATTACACGGCCGATTTACAACCTGGAGCCTGGATTGAGAGCTATGAGATGGCCATGGAGTTGTTGGAAGTCAGTGACGCGGCAATAGCAAAATACTTCACCATGATGTTAGATGGAACGGCCCGGTCTTGGTTAAAGAGTTTACCAACCAATTCCATTGGTTCGTGGGAGGAGTTAAAAGCCCGTTTCATCCAAAACTTCAAGGACACCTGTAAGCAGTCTATGTCAATCGTGGACTTGACGAATTGTAAGCAGGGGGAGGGCGAATCCACCACCCATTTGGTACGCCGGGTCAAGGAGATAATTCATTCATCTGATAAGATGGATGCCGGCTCTGCAGTCCTCATGTTGGAGAAAAATTGCAGCTTTGAGCCGCTGAGGCAGAAACTGGGGCGACTTAAGCATGACTGCAGGGATATGGGCACGCTGATGGCGGCTTTAGTTAAATATGCCGATTCTGATAGTACCAAGGATCCCGCGTCTGATGATGAGAAGACAGGGAAGGGAAAAGGGAACAGCAATGGAAAGGGTCAACAACACAACCCGGGGAATCAAAGCGGCAATAAGCGTAACGCGGACGGTAACCCAGAGCTTGTAGCCAACGCTAATACACAGGGTAATAATCAGAGACGTAAGGGTAAGTGGCCTCGATCCGGCGGGTCAGGCCCATCTCTTGAGCAGCTACTCAATGAGCCCTGCCCGAAACACGACACCCGGGAGCACCCCGCTACACACCTATGGAAGGATTGCGCGATCATGAAGGCGTTTAAAAATTGTAACACCTTTGATGGTGGTCATGGATCGGGCGGCGGTTCAGGGGCTGGCGGTTTTCATGGCCCGGGTGGTGGTTCAAATTCCGGTTTCCAGGGACAGCCGGGTGGAAATAATCAGCAGCAATCTGGTCAGGGAGGACAACAGCAGCAGCAGTCGGGTTATCAGAGCCATCCGAAACAGTTGAGTGGTGGGCAGTACCATGTGTTTACCACTAGCTTATGCAAACGTGACCAGAAGGTTCTTAAGAGGGCCGTAAATTCGGTTGAGCTGGCAATTCCTCGTTATTTGAGGTGGTCAGAGCAACCCATCATATGGAGCAGAGAGGATCACCCTCCACGAGTCGATAATCCGGGTCAGTTAGCCTTGGTGGTAGCACCCCAGGTTGGTGGATATAAATTCACTAAGGTACTCATAGATGGAGGTAGCAGCATCAATATCCTCTATTATGATACTTTCCAGCGCATGGGGTTGACTGAGAAGAATCTGAGAACGTCCAACACTGTTTTTCACGGGGTGGTTCCAGGCAAGTCGGCTTACCCAGTTGGCAAGATTGAGTTGGAGGTGGCCTTTGGAGATGAGTATGATTCCAGGGCTGAGAAATTGACGTTTGAAGTGGTCAAAATCAGGAGTCCATATCACGCTTTGTTTGGGCGACCGACTTACGCTAAGTTCATGGCACGGCCGTGTTATGTTTACTTACAGCTCAAGATGTCGGGTTACAAGGGCACCATCACTATGCATGGGAGTCGAAAGGTAGCTTTGGAATGTGAAGAAGGCGATGCGGCTTACGCTGAGACTGCATGTGCCGCGGAGGAGCTTAAGTTTTACCAAGACAATGTTGACCCGGCGGATATGACCTCCCTCAAGAAACCAACTACTGAGCATGACCCGGCATTGAAGTTTAAATCGTCCGCTGAGACAAAGCTTGTTGACTTTACCCCAGGAGACGCCTCTAAGTAGTTCAGTATCAGTGCCAACTTGGAGCCTGAATAGGAAAGCGCGCTCATCGAGTTCATCCGTGAGAATCGGGACATCTTTGCATGGAAACCTTCTGACATGCTGGGTGTACTGAGGGAACTCGCTGAGCACACTCTTAATATTGATCGAAAGTATAAGCCGGTCAGGCAGTTTCTCCGACGGTTCAACAAAGTGAGACGGAAAGCTATTGGAGAAGAGGTTGCCCGGCTCTTAGCGGTCGGGTTTATTGTTGAAGTTTTTCATCCGGAGTGGTTGGCTAACCCGGTGTTGGTACTCAAGAAGAATGGCACTTGGCGGATGCGTGTGGATTACATGGACATAAATAAGGCTTGTCCGGCTGATCCCTTCGCTCTCCCCCGTATTCATCAAATCATTGATGCTACAGCGCGTTGTGAACGTTTGAGCTTCTTGGATGCTTACTCTGGTTATCATCAGATCAAGATGGCAGTTAAGAACCAGGAGAAGACAACTTTCATCACTCCGTTTGGGGCCTTCTGTTATGTATCTATGCCGTTTGGACTCAAGAGTGCCCAGGCGACTTATCAGCGATGCGTGCAGAACTGTTTGCACGATCAAATTGGGCGTAATGTTCATGCTTATGTGGACGACATCGTGGTGAAATCCAGAGAAAAGGAAACCTTAATATCCGATTTGAGAGATACCTTTGACAATCTCCAGGTTTACAAGATGATGCTTAACCCGGCCAAGTGTGTGTTTGGTGTACCGGCAGGCAAGCTCTTGGGTTTTTTGGTGTCAAGCAGAGGCATTGAGGCTAATCCGAAGAAGATCACGGCGATTACCTCTCTGGCTAAACCGGCATGTATTAATGATGTTCAGCGCCTGGCGGGACGTGTTGCTGCTTTAAGCCGGTTCATCAGCCGGTTAGGGGAGAAGGCCTTACCGCTATATCAGATGATGAAGAAAACGGACACTTTCATCTGGAGCGATGCTGCCAACACTGCCCTTGAAGATTTAAAGAGACAGTTGTCTCAGCCACCAGTTCTTGCGTCTCCCTTTGATAGAGAGTCGCTATTGTTATATGTGGCTACTAACTCGCGGGCCGTCAGTGTTGCCATCATGGTAGAGCATAAAGAGGCAGGCAAGGAGCATCCGGTTCAAAGGCCGGTTTACTACGTCAGTGAGGTGCTCATTGAGTCTAAACAAAGGTATCCGCATTGGCAGAAGCTTGTTTATGGTGTGTTCATGGCAAACCGGAAGTTGAAGCAGTACTTCCAAAGTCATCCTATAATGGTGGTAAGTTCAGCTCCTTTGGTATACATCATTCAGAACAGGGAGGCCACAGGATGAATCGCCAAGTGGGCTATTGAGCTTGGGCCTTATGGTTTGAATTATATGCCCCATACAGCCATCAAATCTCAGACCTTGGTGGACTTTATCAATGATTGAACAGAGTTGCAGGCACCAGAGGAGAAGCCAGACAATACGTATTGGAGTATTCACTTTGATGGGTCCAGGAAGTTAGAAGGATCAGGGGCTGGAGTTGTTTTAACTGCCCCTCGAGGTGAAAATTTTCGTTATGTGCTCCGGCTCATGTTTCCTTATACTAACAATGCAGCTAAATACGAGGCCTTGCTCCATGGTCTCCGGATGGCTAAGGAGATGAATTTAAGCCGGGTAAGGTGCTTGGGCGACTCAGACCTCGTGGCTCAACAGGTCTCAGGCACGTGGGATTCTAAGAATCCCCTTATGGCGGCTTATCATCGTGAAGTAGATGTTGTAGCTGGGTACTTCAAAGGATATCAGGTGGATCACATTGATAGAAGGAAGAATGAGGCAGCTGATGCATTAAGCCGGTTGGCCTCTCAGCGTAAGCCGGTACCACCTAACACCTTTCTTGATGTTTTGCATAATCCTTCTATCAAGGTACCTACAGAGGAAGAGCTTGTAGTGCCAGACCCGGAGGCACAGTTGGTGGCCGCACTTCACGTCATCCCAGATTGGACATTGCCATACTTGGCTGATATGACCCGGGGAGAGCTGCCTGAGGATGAGACCTTGGCAAGACAAATTGTCCGGCGGTCCAAATCCATGACAATTGTTAATGGCGAGTTACATCACCTCAGTGTCACAGGGGCATTCCAGCGTTGTGTGTCACCTGCAGAGGGTCAAGAGATACTTCGAGAGATCCATGAAGGAGATTGTGGTCACCATGCTGGCTCAAAGTCTCTGGTGGCCAAGGCCTTCCGTCATGGTTTTTATTGGCTGACGGCTCATGCTGATGCGGAGGACCTTGTTAGCAAATGTGACGGATGTCAAAAATTCTCACGATGAGCTCATGTGCCGGCTCGAGAATTGAGGATGATTCCAATTACTTGGCTGTTCGCAGTCTGGGGGCTTGACATGGTGGGACCCTTCAAGAGGTCTAAGTACAAAAAGACACACCTCCTGGTGGCAGTGGATAAATTTACAAAGTGGATTGAGGCAGAGTCGGTCAGTCAGTGTGATGCGGCCACGGCGGTTCAGTTCATCAAAAAGGTGATCTTTCGTTTTGGTTTTCCACATAGCATCATAACTGATAATGGCACTAATATCTCCAAGGGTGAAAAGGAAGAGTTCTGTCAATGAGAGCATATCTGGCTTGACGTTTCGGTTGTTGCTCATCCTCAATCCAATGGTCAAGCAGAAAGAGCTAATCAGGAAATTTTAAGGGGTATCAAACCACGGCTCTTGGTCCCCTTACAGCGGACTCCAGGTTGTTGGGTGGAAGAATTACCCTCTGTGTTGTGGAGCATCAACACTACGCCTAACAGATCCACGGGTTATACACCTTTTTTCATGGTTTATGGAGCAGAGGCAGTTCTGCCAAGTGATATCCGGCACGATTCACCCCGGGTGGCGTCTTACGTTGAGGCTGATAATGAAAAAGCTCGACAGGAGGCACTTGACTTGTTGGATGAGGAGCGAGACTTGGCCATAGCCCGCTCAGCGATTTACCAGCAAGACCTTCGTCGCTATCACAGCCGCCAGGTCAGAAGCAGAACATTTCAGGAAGGCGACTTAGTGCTCCGGCTCATCCAGGATCAGTCCAATATGCACAAGCTATCCCCTCCTTGGGAAGGACCCTTTGTAGTCAGCAAGAATCTGAACAACGGGTCATACTACCTCATTGATATTCGAGAATACAAAGACTCACGTAAGTCAGAGGAGGAGACCCGTCGGCCGTGGAATATCGCCCATCTTCGGCCTTACTATACTTGAGCCACCGGCTCCTAGGATGTATATATTTTTGACGATGTACATATTATATAAAGCAATAAAGCAGGACCTCTGTCCTTTTTTCCCATAAAGAATGTTTTTTACATCTTCTTTGTCAGGTGATGGACACTACCAACAGGGAGCGGATCATATCTGAATCCGGCTTTCCCTTTGGACCGGCTTATGATCATATTCGAATCTATCCATGATCACTTGGGGGCTTCCTATTCAAACATAGGTCGTATCCGAACCAAAGAGAACATAGCTGTCGATACCCGCTTGATCGGCATACTGCCAAACCCACTTGGGGGCTTCTTGATCGCATTTGAATCATAGCTTAACCCCTTTGGGTCTGACATGGATCGTATACGAATCAACGTAATTAAACAAATCTCATGGTCACTTGGGGGCTTCCTGTTCAAACATAGGTCGTATTCGAACCAAAGAGAACATAGCTGTTGATACCCACTTGATCGGCATCGCCAAGCCACTGGGGCTATATGATCATATCCAAATCTTAGCTTAACCCCTTTGGAACGGTTTACTGATCGTATTCGAATCAGAAGCCTGTAAATTATTTTGACTATCCTGAGATCTTGGGAAAACATTATGAGATGTTTTTTGCTTTTCCGGTTTAATATTGGTTACGCCAGGTTGTTGAGTACCAGGTGAGCACTAAGTCAGCAGGAAAAGTTATCAAAAGATTGGAGGTATGCTATTATGCTAAGTAAAGTATAGTCATAAATCGGCCTGTGTAAGGTGCCTTTGGTTCGTTTCCGGGTTACAAATACTTTATGTGACCCCCGGTGTGATAAACCGCCAAGGGAACTTTTGTTCATTTCATGTGCAGGATAAGACAAGCAAATTTACCATCAGGGAGA
Organism: Triticum dicoccoides; assembly: GCF_002162155.2. NCBI lineage: Eukaryota > Viridiplantae > Streptophyta > Magnoliopsida > Poales > Poaceae > Triticum > Triticum dicoccoides. The sequence continues at coordinate 615,764,845 of NC_041381.1, forward strand.
CAAACGATCAACATAAGCTGGAAGAATATAAACGACGGCCTATGAAAGTATTAAGTGCCATAAAACATGCGCGAAGGCATGACAAACATTGAGAGGTGTTTCTTGTCCTATTACAAGACTCCCCGAGTCTGAATAAGTGAAGCATTGTTTTTTGCAAGACACCTGGCGATTCACTCCTTCGGCGGGCTTGAAGTCTCCGGGTTATCCTTCTCCGCTTCTCCGTCGGCTGTTTTGTCCTGGAAAGTTGATGAGGCCCAGTCAATGCCGCTCAAAGCTTCAAACTCAGCTTCATCATCTATTAAACCGGCTGGGTCCACTTCAGGGGCAAAAGTATGCTTACAAATTGGAGGGATCAGGCTGATTTAATCATATGGGGCGTTTGGAATTCTCCGGTTTTCACTGTCATAAGCCGGTGCATACTTGCTAAGATCAGTGTCATTTCCAATCAGGGTCGCCACGGGACATATGGCTTTGACATAGGCGGTGAAGTCATGGTCGTCAAATGCAGTGTCGTCCTCCTTCAGACTTGGTTATCCAAGGGCAAGGTCGGCCGGGTCTAGTTCTGGGAGCCATGCTTTAGCCCGGCTCAATGTGGCTATGACTCTGGCTCTTGAGGACGCCCGCCTTAAGTCTTGGATCCGCTGAGGAAGAAAAGCGAGGCTCTTCAATACGTCTTGCAGAAGGTGGGGATGTGGAGTTGATAAAGCTACAACGGCCAAGGCACGTTGTGACCCGGAGTATAGCTGTTCCACTAAGGTGTAAACTGCTTTAAGCTTGATCAGCATGTTTTGCTTCAGGTTGATACTCCTGGGGCTGTATAAGCATAACAGTCAGCCGGAAGTAATTATTACCATAGTCATTGTAAGGTTACAAGGTTGGAAGTTTTGCACGATGACTTACTGAAGATGGCTGAGACCATTTGAGATATCTGCTGTTTTAAGTCGGACAGCTCGGTTGTTGCTTTTGCAAGGGATGCTTCTGCTGTTTCGGCCCGAGTCACCAGGGAAGCCTTCTCATCAGCCCAAGTTTTCTTCTCCGACACAAAATTCTTCTTCAGTTTCTCATTTTCAGAGACGCTAAATTCAAATTTGGAGTTAGCCTTCTGCGTCTCAAGTTCTTGAGTTTCCAGACGGCTCTTCAGGATAGCAACCTCTGATTTAAACTGACTTATGGCAGCCTGCATTGATACCAGGTTATGGTAAGGATTATAGTAAGGTAATATTTAAGTCCCAAGCACTTTACAAGTAAAGATACTTGGCACTTGGGGGCTAATGTATGCTGAAGAATTTTAACCTTATCCTACCGGGTCACATATATTAAGTCTCAAGCACTTTACAAGTAAAGATATTTGACACTTGGGGACTAATGTATATTGCAAAATTTACAATTATCATGTTATAACTGGGTTAAATATAGTCTTTTTGAACCGGTTCAATTAATAAGTAAAGCAGATTTTTAAGTCTACAACATATTTATTCATTAGACTTGGGGGCTGGTACAGTATGTAAGACTCGGGTAAAAAGTATAAATTATACCTCAGATTTGTGATGTATTTTTTTACCATGTCAATTTCCTAGTCACGGCTATTATGCACTTGATTCAGATAGCCCGAGACTATATCACCAATGCTTAAGTGAGTATAATCAGTAATGTCCTGTTTGGCTTTCTGTCGTTCGGCAAGTTCTTCTTTGGCGGAACACTTGGCAAGGACGGTAGGCCGCCCTGGTTCAACAAACTGAGACCTTACAATCTCAACTTCCGGTTCGTTTGTCTTGACCGGGCTATGAGTCTCCGGGTCATTTGTGTTGAAAGTATCTTCAGCAGGCAGATCAGAAGTTGGCACTGGAATATCAGAAGCCAGATCAGGCGGTGGCTGATGGGCAGAGTTGTCTGGAGCAGATGCATTAATCACTGGTTCAGTAATAATCGGGTCTTGGGACGGCTTATTCTTCTTTGCCTTCTTGCTGGGTTTTACTTGCATGCTGTTAACAAAGGCAGAATGATGAATACGCAAGCATGGGTAAAGTAAAATTTAAGGTACATAAGGTTACATTACCCGGGAGCAGTTTTGAAAGTCGGCATGTTTGACTGCATGGATTCACCAGAAGAAGGAGAGGTATCCTGGTAATTGGAGTCAGACGAATTGAGAGGATGACGAATTAAGCCCGCTAAAGGTAAAACGGAACGTAACTCGGAGATAACCTCAGTCCAACGCTTCCTAGTTACGTTAGGTAAGCCGGAGGAAAGTTCGGCATCCTTGTTATTCCGGGTCTGCCTCCGGTTCTCAAGCTGTTGTTGCTTCAAAAGAAATTGAGGATCTTGATAAGCAAGAGCATGTGAAAATCTTACTTTCCAGGTCACCCTTCAGATCTTTTGCTTTGGCAAAGGCTCTGAGTCGGAGGAGATTATAGTTACTTCTTCATTGGCTGCTTGGTTGTTCCCCGTATCCTCCTGAAGGGATAGAATGTCAGACAGGTAATAACAAGGGAATTAAGAAAATTTAAAGATTACCACTTCATCATCCGAAGAACTATCCTCCAATCTGAGTAAGTCGGAGGCGTTGGGTCTTTTTTTCTTTGAGGTTCCCATCTTGGCGGCTTTCCTTTCGGCTTTCTTGGTTGCCCTAGCTTGTTTTGCAGCTTCATGGTTATATTTGACCTTCCAGAAGTTATCATCGGCATGTGGGAAAAGATAAGGAATTATGAGTACCGAAGAAGGTAAAACATAGCAAAGAGTATTTGTTAAGATTGATAACTTACTGCAGGGGGCGAGTTCTTCTTGCAAAAGGGAAGTAAGCCAAAGGTGTTATTCGTCACAGTGCCCTCCTTCAGCAATGACTGGGTCGTAGCCTCCACCACATCATCTGGTAAGTCGTCAGGACTATGGCGTAATGAGTCATATTTTTTGCCGGTATAAGTACACATTAAGCCAGAACGGCGGCTTAATGGAAGTACTCGCCAAGTGACCCAGACTCGGACCAGATCGACGTCGTTTAAGCCATTTCCCAAGAGAGCTTTGATCTTCTTGATGGTAGGGTTGAGAGGCAGATGTTCAACGGCCGTCAGTTTGTCTGGTAACGGATGGTTGGATTCAAGGCGCAGGGCGCGAAAGCCGGGTAGAGGCTTCTCATCAGCCGGAGAAGTGTCTTGACAGTAGAACCACGTTTGGTTCCAAGACTTTGGGTGACTCGGCAGCTCAGCATAAGGAAAAAGGCAATCTCTCCGTCGCTGGATTGAGATGCCGCCAAGCTCAAGACTCGGCCCGTTGGCACGTTCATTTTGCCGGTTCATGTAGAAAAGTTCCCTGAACAATAGCAGACTTGGTTCTTCTCCCAGGTACACCTCGCAGAAGACTTGGAAATTGCAAATATTTGACACGGAGTTGGGTCTGATGTCTTGAGGTCTAAGATCAAAGAAATCCAAAACCTCCCTGAAGAATTTTGAACCAGGAGGAGCAAATCCCCGGCTCATGTGATCCGTAAAAATTATCACCTCCCCTTCTTTGGGATGAGGTTTCTCTCAGACGGGTCAGGGACACGATAAGACATGACCTCCTTTTTTGGCAGCTGGCCAGATTTCACGAACTCAGCCAGTTTACTCTTGGTAACTGTGGATGGGACCCAATTGCAGGTTACAGGGGCCTTGGCCGCCTTAGGAGCCATGACAACAGTTGGCCTATGATAAAATAAGAAGATCCGGTTCAATTTTAACCAGGGAAGAAAATCCTAATTATTCAAGGTGGCGGCTTAAGGAGGGGCCTAATGATATAAGGATGACTGTGCAACAATATTTAAGCCGCTACCAGTATCAAGCGCAATTCAAAATTCTTCAGGTCATAAGGAGCAACTGAGGTTCTGTGTCATTTATTTAAACCGGACACCTCGACAGTTGTGTTTAAGGGCATTTACCAGAAAGAAGTTTTCTGGGTGATAAAAACAAGTTTCACAGATGATAGTTATTACTCTGGATCAAAATATTGCTCTGAAAGGAAAATTTTCTAGACCTAAAAACAGGGCAGAGAGGTTCATGTACTCGAAGAGGGTTTCCAAACAAAGGAAATGAGATCTATTTCTATGCAAGATCAACATAAACAAGTGCCGCAACAGTTCTATGTAGTTTTTACGATCTAAACAGGGCATTGGAGGTAAGAACTAGTGTGGGTTTGTGTCGGGTGGTGGTGAACACCGACGAACTCGACAAAGTCCCAATGCAGATCTAAGAAAGGGAAGGAGAGGAACTCACGGATGCGGATGAGCTGCGGAGGTTCGCCGTCGATCTCTGGTCGGAGTCAGGTTGATGCAGCGGCCCGAGTCGGTGAAGACGAGGGGTTCGGCAGCGGCGGAGCTCGAGAGGAAGCAAGAGGAAGAGGACAACTGAGAGAAGGAAGAATGAAAGACCTAGGTCGCCCTATTTATAAGGAAAGACTGACCGAGATGGCGCGAGAAATGAGGAGACCAAAACATCATTATCCAGCGGCCCCGACGCCTCGATTCTCGGGATGGTCAGTAAAGGCTAAGATTCATTGGAAGATATGACGGAGTCAAAATAAAATTTTATTAAAGATGACGTCACAAAGACTTAAGCCGGATCTAGATGATGACGTCACGGAGGGTTAAAACCTTCATGCAAGACAAAAGACTAAGGACAGTTCCATGAGGTATTTTAAGATTGACATGAACAGGTTCAAATCAATCTGGGGCCTAATGTTGGGGATATAACTATTTGAGTAAGCCACCCAGGAGGGGCCGGGTTACACAAAGAAGACTTACCAGAGAGAAGGCCCAAGACCAACGCATGAAGATGGCGGTTCATAGAGGGCTTAAGGCCCATAGGCAGCTTAAGGCCCGTTGTAGTAAACCGCCATAATGGCATGACTTGTATCATCAGGTAGTTTTAACTAGTCACCGAGCCAGACACTGTTATAAGCCGGCCGGGACTCTGTAGGCCACAGGGCGTCAACCCGTGTATATAAGGGGACGACCTGCTGGCGGCTTAGGGCAAGAAACAACTCATCGAGAACCGGGCATAGCGTATCTCGCTCCCTGGTTATCGAAACATCAATACCAACACAACTAGATGTAGGCCTTACCTTCACCGTAAGGGGCCGAACTAGTATAAACCCTCTCGTGTCCTTTGTCCCGATTAACCCCTTCAAGCTTCCTAGTTGCGATGGCTCCACAACTAAGTCCTTTCACGAGGACATCTGACGTGACAATTCCACGACAGATATGATTTATTCTACAAAGGAATAGTCCCAAGTCGCTGCAGGCTTACGACCCGGCACTTGGGGGCTACATTATTTAAGTTGAGATTACATTAAATACACAAGTCTCATGTCACTGCAAGCATGCACCATGACACTTGGGGGCTAATGCAAAGGCATTGTTTGCTCACCTTATTGAAGACCCGACTCATCACATCGTAATGAGCCGGCCCTTGGGGGCTACCAATTGCTCATGTCAACAATTCAAGGTACAAAGCTTTTTATTCATTATATTGAAGGGTCCACTGCTTAGTTGGTAAAGCATAAGGCTCTAAACCTTGTGGACGTGAATTCAAGCCCCATGATGGGGGTTACATCATATGATGTTATTTTCATTGAAGTATATATCAAAGTCCCAACTCAATATTATCTTACTGAGCCGGCCCTTGGGGGCTACACGTTGCTGTTCAAAGTTTACATGATTATATTTACAAAGTCCCTACTCATTATTGCATAATGACCCGGCCCTTGGGAGCTACACCGGCTGAAGATCGGATGAGTATTTCAAGGACCAATATTGTTTTTAAGGATTGGGAGCTGAATAAAAGGAGTTATTCTTCACAATATATCTTCTATGAGAAACCAATGGCAGCAAGTTGATTATGAAGCTGGCCTATTAAACCGGATTTTCTAGAAGAAGGGAGTGACAAGGACTTAAGGATGATCAGGATCAGTTTAACATGGATAAATCCAAATTAAATTGGGGGCTAATGTCGGGGATATACCCCGCGGTATGACCCGGTCGGAGTCATAATCCAGCTGGGACTTGGTAAACCGGCGAGTGTTAAACTGGCAGAGTTAAGACAGATGGTAGCACCGGCAGGTGTTAAGTCAATCATAACCCGGCAGACCATGTTAAACCGGCAGACAATGTTAAACCGATAGACAATGTTAAACCGGCAGACAACGATAAACCGGCAGACGTTAAGAAGCCCACGAAGGGAAGTCAAAATAGTTTAAGTCTTAGTCTGAGATGGACTCTACATGTAAACCCACCCCTTTAACTTATATAAGGAGGGGCAGGGCTCCCCAAAGAGGGACAGTCAAGAAACAATCTCTAGGGCTAGACACAACTAGAGGAGAGCCGGTTTACGGCGACTCCCTCGTGATGATAATGAGATCTAGCCTCAAACAACATGTAGGGTTGTTACCGGATGATGTTTCCCGGGGCCCGAAGCTGTCTAAACCCTTGTCTTGTGTTGCGTCTCTCGATTCTGCTCAACCCCTCTCAAGCTACCACATAGATGTGTTGGCCTCGCGACTAAGTCCTCACACTAAGGACATCTGACGTGTTAATTCCATGACACTTTCTATGTGTGAAGTCATCACTAACCATAAGATCAATATGAACTCTATTATTCTTTCTACTTTCCCAAGATCATAGCAAGATAGCAAAGCCCTTGACTCAACACTAATCTTTATTATAGATAGCTCACGGACTCGATTACATAAAGAGATCACAAAGAAAAAATCAAAACTACTTGATATCAAAACTTCAACCTACTAGATCAAGATACTACTAAAAGGATCGAACTAAATAAAACGGTAAAGATAGGAGTGTGATGGTGATACGATACCGGGGCACCTCCCCCAAGCTTGGCAGTTGCCAAGGGGAGTGCCCATACCCATGTAATTATGTCCTCGGAGGTGATGGAGGTGGTGATGATGATGGTGGATAATTGCACATCGAGCGTAAAAGCTCCTCCAACTTGCGGATAATGCCCTTGAGTCCAGCGATATGATCCTTCAGCAAAATATTCTCCTGTGTGAGATACTTATTATGTATGCGAGCTAACTCAATCATTTTGAAAGCTTCAATCTCCGTTGGAGTAAAGAGGTTAGGTAAGGGTTGAGGGATGTCTTCTTCTTTCACCGCTGGAGCTAGAACCTCCATGGCCTTCTTGATCCCTTCATCCTTGTTGATCTCTTCTGATTCTTCACTTTTCAGCTCTATCTTCAATAGTCAAGCATCCTTTCTTCATTGTTGAAGGAAGGCGACGTCATGGTGCTCTAGATGTGTAACAGAAACAGCTCGAAATGAAAACAGAGGATATTTGCATGATACGGTGGTCAAAACCTTCGGGAGTTTATATAATGAATTTTTACCGACCAAAATACGTAAAGTTCAAGAAAACAGAGTCTGGGAGGCACATGAGGTGGCCACGAGATAGGGGGCGCGCCCAGTAAGGGTGGGCGCGCCCTCCACCCTCGTGGAGGCCTCGTGTCCTTCCCGGACTACTTCTTTCTTCCTAAAATTCTTAAATATTCCAAAACTGATAAAAACTGCCATTAGAATTGTTTTGGAGTCGGTTTACTTACCGTACCGCATACCTATTCCTTTTTGGAGTCTGGAACATTCTGGAAAGTGTCCCTTATGTATTCCTCCGGGGTTATGGTTTCAATAATATTAGTTTCCACATTAATAGGGTTACCTGAGATATAATGTTTGATTTTTTGACCGTTCACCACCCTCGGACTTGTGCCCTCGAAGTTGTTAATTTTTATGGCACCAAAGCGATAGACCTCCTCGATAACGTAAGGACCTTCCCATTTAGAGAGAAGTTTTCCTGCAAGAAATCTTAAACGAGAGTTGAATAGTAACACATAATCACCTACGTTAAACTCATTCTTTTGTATCCTTTTGTCATGCCAGCGTTTGACTTTTTCTTTGAATAGCTTAGCATTCTCATAGGCTTGGGTTCTCCATTCATCAAGTGAGCTAATATCAAATAACCTCTTCTCACCGGCAAGTTTGAAGTCATAATTGAGCTCTTTAATAGCCCAATATGCTTTATGTTCAAGTTCTAGAGGTAAATGACAAGCTTTTTCATAAACCATCTTATATGGAGACATCCCATAGAATTTTTGTATGCAGTTCTATAAGCCCATAATGCATCATCAAGTTTTTTGGACCAATTCTTTCTAGATCTATTGACAATCTTTTGCAAAATTAATTTGAGATCTCTATTGCTCAACTCTACTTGACCACTAGACTGCGGATGATAAGGAGATGCGATTCTATGATTAACATTACACTTAGCAAGCATCTTGCAGAAAGCCCCATGAATAAAATGTGAAGCACCATCAGTCCTAAGATATCTAGGGACTCCGAACCTCGGAAAAATAACTTCTTTAAGCATTTTAATAGAAGTGTTATGACCAGCACTACTAGTTGGAATAGCTTCTACCCACTTAGTAATGTAATCAACATCAACTAAAATATGTGTGTAACCATTAGAGGCAGGAAAAGGTCCCATATAATCAAAGCCCCAAACATCAAATGGTTCAATAACAAGAGAATAATTCATAGGCATTTCTTGATGTCTACTAATATTACCAATTCTTTGACATTCATCACAAGATAAGACAAACTTACGAGCATCTTTGAAGAGAGTAGGCCAATAAAAACCAGATTGCAATACCTTATGTGGAGTTCTATCTCCAGCGTGGTGTCTTCCATATGATTCAGAGTGACACTTGTGTAGGATCTATTCCTGTTCATGCTCAGGTACACAACGTCTAATAAGACCATCTACTCCTTCTTTATAAAGTTGTGGGTCATCCCAGAAGTAATGTCTTAAATCATAAAAGAACTTTTTCTTTTGCTGGTATGTGAAACTAGGTGGTATAAATTTAGCAACAATGTAATTAGCATAATCAGCATACCAAGGAGCAGTATGAGAAGCATTAATGACCGCTAATTGTTCATCAAGAAAGCTATCATCAATAGGTAGTGGGTCATCAAGAACATTCTCTAACCTAGACAAGTTATCTGCAACGGGGTTCTCGGCTCCCTTTCTATCAATAATATGCAAATCAAATTCTTGGAGCAAGAGGACCCATCTAATGAGTCTAGGCTTAGCATCTTTATTTTCCATAAGATATTTAATAGCAGCATGATCAGTGTGAATAGTAACTTTGGAATCAACAATATAAGGTCTAAACTTATCACATGCAAACACAACTGCTAAGAATTCTTTTTCAGTAGTAGCATAATTTCTCTGGGCAGTATCAAGAGTCTTACTAGCATACTGGACAACATTCAATTTCTTATCAACTCTTTGCCCTAAAACAGCACCTACAGCATAATCACTAGCATCACACATAATTTCAAAAGGTAAATTCCTATCAGGTGGCTGAACAACAGGTGCAGTGATCAAAGCTTGCTTAAGTATTTCAAACACTTCTACACAATCATCATCAAAGACAAAAGGAATATCTTTTTGTAATAAATTAGTTAGAGGCCTAGAGATGTTAGAAAAGTCCTTAATAAACCTCCTATAAAAACAGCCATGACCAAGGAAACTTCTTATACCTTTTATGTCCTTGGGACATGGCATCTTTTCAATAGCTTCAACTTTAGCTTTGTCAACTTCAATACCTCTCTCAGAAATCTTATGCCCCAAGACAATGCCTTCATTAACCATGAAGTAGCACTTTTCCCAATTCAACACGAGGCTAGTGTCTTCACATCTCTGCAAAACTCGATCAAGGTTGCTCAAGCAATCATCAAAAGAGGACCCATAGACGGAGAAATCATCCATGAATACCTCACAAATCTTTTCACAAAAGTTAGAGAATATAGCCGTCATGCATCTTTGAAAGGTAGCAGGTGCATTACATAAACCAAAAGGCATACGTCTATAAGCAAAAGTACCGAAAGGGCAAGTAAAAGTAGTTTTTGATTGATCCCCCGCTAACATAGGTATTTGAGGGAAACCAGAATAACCATCTAGAAAGCAGAAATGTGTGTGTTTGGATAGTCTTTCTAGCATTTGATCAATAAAAGGTAAAGGGTAATGATCTTTCTTAGTAGCTTTATTTAATTTACGGAAATCAATTACCATCCTATAACCTGTAATAATTCTTTGCGGGATCAATTCATCTTTATCATTAGGAATGACAGTAATACCTCCCTTTTTGGGAACACAATGGACAGGGCTTACCCAATCACTATCAGCAACAGGATAAATTATACCTGCCTCAAGGAGCTTTAGTATCTCCTTTCTTACCACTTCTGTCATTTTGGGATTCAGTCGTCGTTGAGGATCTCTAACTGGTTTGGCATCTTTCTCCACATTTATTTTGTGTTGGCATAGAGTGGGACTAATGCCCTTAAGATCATCCAGAGTATACCCAATAGCAGCTCAGTGCTTCTTCAGAATTTTCAATAATCTTTCTTCTTCTTGTTCTGAAAGGTTAGCACTAATAATAACAAGATATATTTTCTTTTCATCAAGATAAGCATACTTAAGATTATCAGGTAATAGTTTGAGTTCAAACACGGGATCACCCTTGGGTGGAGGGGGATCCCCAAGAATTTCAATAGGAAGGTTGTGTTTCAGCATAGGTTCCTGTTTGAGGAACACTTCATCTATTTCCCTTATTTCCTTCATAAACATATCATTTTCATGGTCAAGCAAATATTGTTCTAGCGGATCGGTAGGAGGCACGACAATAGAAGCAAGACCAATAATCTCATCCTTACTAGGTGATTCTCTATCACGAGGTTGTCTATGAAACTTAGCAAAATTAAACTCATGTTTCATATCCTCTAAGCCAATTTCAACAACATCCTTTTCGCAATCAATCTTAGCACTAACGGTGTTCAAGAAGGGTCTACCAAAAATAATGGGACAAAAATCATCTTGTGGGGAACCAAGAACAAGAAAATCAGCAGGATATTTGACTTTCCCACACAAGACTTCAACATCTCTAACAATCCCAACTGGTTTAATAGTGTCCCTATTAGCAAGCTTAATGGTAACATCAATATCTTCTAATTCAACGGGTGTAATGTAGTGCATAATTTCTTTATATAAGTCATAGGCCATGATAACAATGATCTCCTATTTTAATAGAAATAATAGGCATGCCTACAACGGGTCTATGTATCTTAGTATCGGGTCTAGCAATATTTGCATTTTCACCACAGAAATAAATAACATGCCCATCTAAATCATCATCCAAGAGATCTTTAACCATAGCAATACTAGGTTCAACTTTGACTTGCTCAGGAGGTGTATAAGTCCTAGTATTACTCTTACGAACAACAGTTGAAGTTCTAGCATGATCCTTTATACTAACAGGAAAAGGAGGTTTCTCAACATATGTAGTATAGGAACAACAGGATCACTATAAGTGACAGTCTTTTCTTCAACTGTAATAGGTGCAACTACTTTTACTTCAATGGGAGGATTATATTTAAACTACTTCTCCTTAGGGAGATCAACGTGAGTAGCAAAAGATTCACAGAAAGAAGCTACTATCTCAGAGTCAAGTCCATATTTAGCGCTAAATCCACGAAAAGCATCGGTATCCATAAAACATTTAACACAATCAAACTTAGGTATCATACCTGACTCCTTACCATCGTCGGAACCCCAATCTTCAGAGTTGCATTTAATTCTTTCCAATAAGTTCCATTTGAATTCAATAGTCTTTAGCATATAAGAACCAACACAGGAAGTATCAAGCATGTTGCAATCATTGAGAGAAAGCCGATCATAAAATTTTTGAATAATCATTTCTCTGGAAAGCTCATGATTGGGGCATGAATATAACATTGACTTAAGCCTCCCCCAAGCTTGAGCAATGCTTTCTCCTTCGCGAGGCCAGAAATTATATGTGTAATTATGATCATGATGAACAAGATGCATACGATAGAACTTCTGGTGAAATTCCAACTTCAATTATTTATAATTCCAAGATCCCATATCATCACATAGCCTATACCATGTCAATGCATCTCCCTTCAAAGATAAAGGGAATACCTTCCTTTTGACAACATCATCGGGAATACCTGCAAGCTTAAATAATCCACAAACTTCATCCACAAAGATAAGGTGTAAATCAGGATGCAATGTTCCATCTCATGTAAATGGATTAGCTAGCAGTTTCTCTATCATACCCGAAGGAATCTCAAAGTAAATATTTTCAGTAGGTTCAATAAGTTTAGGAGCGACTCTTTGCTCTTCTGGTCGGGGTGAAGATACCCCGAACAAGCCCCTCAAAGGATTAGTTTCCATAGTGACAAGTAACAGAAAATTTCAGCACACTATATAAATGTTTCCTTACCAAGTTCCACTCACCAAAAGCGCTACACTCCCCGGCAACAGCGCCAGAAAAGAGTCTTGATGACCCACAAGTATAGGTGATTTATCGTAGTCCTTTCGATAAGTAAGAGTGTCGAACCCAACGAGGAGCAGAAGGAAATGATAAGCGGTTTTCAGTAAGGTTTTCTCTGCAAGCACTGAAATTGTAGGTAACAGATAGTTTTGTGATAAGATAAATTGTAACGAGTAACAAGCAATAAAAGTAAATAAAGTGCAGCAAGGTGGCCCAATCCTTTTTGTAGAAAAGGACAAGCCTGGATAATTTCTTATAATGAGAAAAGATCTCCCGAGGACACATGGGAATTATCGCCAAGCTAGTTTTCATCATGCTCATATGATTCGCATTCGGTACTTTGATAATTTGATATGTGGGTGGACCGGTGCTTGGGTACTGCCCTTACTTGTACAAGCATCCCACTTATGATTAACCCCTATTGCAAGCATCCGCAACTACAAAAGAAGTATTAAGGTAAACCTAACCACAACATTAAACATATGGATCCAAATCAGCCCCTAACAAAGCAACACATAAACTAGGTTTTAAGCTTCTGTCACTCTAGCAACCCATCATCTACTTATTAATTCCCAATGCCTTCCTCTAGGCCCAAATAATGGTGAAGTGTCATGTAGTCGACGTTCACATAACACCACTAGAGGAAAAGACAACATACATCTCATGAAAATATCGAACGAATACCAAATTCACATGACTACTAATAGCAAGACTTCACCCATGTCCTCAGGAACATTCGTAACTACTCACAAAGCATATTCATGTTCATCATCAGAGGAGTAATAATATGCATTAAGGATCTGAACATATGATCTTCCACCAAGTAAACCAATTAGCAACAACTACAAGGAGTAATCAACACTACTAGCAACCCATAGGTACCAATTTGTGGTTTGGATACAAGATTGGATACAAGAGATGAACTAGGGTTTTGAGAGGAGATGGTGTTGGTGAAGATGTTGATGGAGATTGACCCTCTCTCGATGGGAGGATCGTTGGTGGTGACGATGGTGACGATTTCCCCCTCCCGGAGGGAAGTGTCCCGGGCAGAACAGCTCCGCCAGAGCCCTAGATTGGTTCCGCCAAGGTTCCGCCTCGTGGCGGCGGAGTTTCGTCCCGTAAGCTTGCCCACAATTTTTTCCAGGATAAAAGCCTTCATATAGTAGAAGATGGACACTGGAGGGCCACCAGGGGGCCCAGGAGACAGGGGCGCTCCTAGTAGGGGTGGGCGCGCCCTCACCCTCCTGGCCAGGGTGTGGGCCCCCTGAGGTGTTTCTTCCGCTCAATAATTCTTATTAAATCCAAAAATAAGTTTCGTGGAGTTTCAGGACTTTTGGAGCAGTGCAGAATAGGTTTCCAATGTTAGCTCCTTTTCCAGCCAGAATTCCAGCTGCCGGCACCCCCCCTCTTCATGGTAAACCTTGTAAAATAAGAGAGAATAGCCATACGTATTGAGATATAATGTGTAATATCAACCCATAATGCAATGAATATTGACATAAAAGCATGATGCAAAATGGATGTATCAAAACCCCAGGGGAGCCAGGAGAGTCGTCCCCTTCAGTGACGACAATCAGTCAGACAAGGTGGGTCTTCCATCACTGACTATTTTTGGGTACATACTCCGACTGCCTTGGAATCCGACTGACTTTCACTCGACTTCTTGTCTTGCAGGTTTATAATGAGATGTACTCGATGCCCAATGGTGAACAAGCTCTGGAGCAAGGCCAGGAGGGAGAGAATAGCGTGGAGGAGAGTGGTGATTGGGAATCTCCGGATGATGAAGATGAAGAAGAGGGAGATGAGTCCAAGCTTCTCCATGATCCAGCTGGCGGGCACGGTAAGACCGTGGCCCCAAGTACCCAAACGCAGAAGCGCACTCGGGCTTCGACTCCTGAGCCGACAGAAAAAGTCGCTAAGCAACCCAAGGTTGCTTTTCCAAAAGCTCGTAAGACTCTGCCTAGGATTAAGATGGATGTTCCTGTTGCCTCTGGGTGAGTATCCTTTCTGTTCTGACCGAATGGAACATGCACTTTTTGAAGGAAATATGCCCTAGAGGCAATAATAAAGTTATTATTTATTTCCTTATATCATGATAAATGTTTATTATTCATGCTAGAATTGTATTAACCGGAAACATAATACATGTGTGAATATATAGACAAACAGAGTGTCACTAGTATGCCTCTACTTGACTAGCTTGTTAATCAAAGATGGTTATGTTTCCTAACCATAAACAAAAGAGTTGTTATTTGATTAACGGGATCACATCATTAGTTGAATGATATGATTGACATGACCCATTCCGTTAGCTTAGCACTCGATCGTTTAGTATGTTGCTATTGCTTTCTTCATGACTTATACATGTTCCTATGACTATGAGATTATGCAACTCCCGTTTACCGGAGGAACACTTTGTGTGCTACCAAACGTCACAACGTAACTGTGTGATTATAAAGGTGCTCTACAGGTGTCTCCAAAGGTACTTGTTGGGTTGGCGTATTTCGAGATTAGGATTTGTCACTCCAAATGTCGGAGAGGTATCTCTGGGCCCTCTCGGCAATGCACATCATTTAAGCCTTGCAAGCATTGCAACTAATGAGTTAGTTGCGAGATGATGTATTACGGAACGAGTAAAGAGACTTGCCGGTAACGAGATTGAACTAGGTATTGGATACCGACGATCGAATCTCGGGCAAGTAACATACCGATGACAAAGGGAACAACGTATGTTGTTATGCGGTCTGACCGATAAAGATCTTCGTAGAATATGTAGGAACCAATATGGGCATCCAGGTCCCGCTATTGGTTATTGACCAGAGACGTGTCTCGGTCATGTCTACATTGTTCTCGAACCGTAGGGTCCGCACGCTTAAAGTTACGATGACAGTTTCTTTATGAGTTTATATATTTTGATGTACCAAAGTTTGTTCGGAGTCCCGGATGTGATCATGGACATGACGAGGAGTCTCGAAATGGTCGAGACATAAAGATTGATATATTGGACGACTATATTCGGACACCGGAATTGTTCCGGGTGATTTCGGAGAAAACCGGAGTGCCGGGAGGGTTACCGGAACCCCCCGGGAGAGTTAATGGGCCACATGGGCCTTGGTGGGAAGAGAGAGGGGCGGCCAGGGTGGGCCGCGTGCCCCCTCTCCCTCTGATCGGAATTGGACAAGGAGGGGGCGGCGCCCCCCTTTCCTTCCCCCCTCTCCCCCTTCCTTCCCCCTCCTAGTAGGAGTAGGAAAGGAGGAATCCTACTCCTACTAGGAGGAGGATTCCTCCTCCTTGGCGCGCCCCAAGGGGCCGTCCGGCCTCCCCCCTTGCTCCTTTATATACGGGGGCGGGGGGGCACCCCATAGACACACAAGTTGATCTTCGTGATCGTTCCTTAGCCGTGTGCGGTGCCCCCCTCCATGATATTACACCTCGGTCATATTGTAGCGGTGCTTAGGCGAAGCCCTGCGACGGATAAACATCAAGATCGTCACCACACCGTCGTGCTGACGGAACTCCTCCCCGAAGCTTTGCTGGATCGGAGCTCGGGGTGCGTCATCGAGCTGTACATGTGTCAAGAATTCGGAGGTGCCGGAGTAACGGTGCTTGGATCGGTTGGACCGGGAAGACGTACGACTACTTCCTCTACGTTGCGTCAACGCTTCCGCTTCGGTCTACGAGGGTACGTAGACAACACTCTCCCCTCTCGTTGCTATGCATCACCATGATCTTGCGTGTACGTAGGAAATTTTTTGAAATTACTACGTTCCCCTACAGTGGCATCCGAGCCTAGGTTTTATGGTTTGATGTTATATGCATGAGTAGAACACAAGTGAGTTGTGGGCGATATAAGTCATACTGCTTACCAGCATTTCATACTTTGGTTCGGCGATATTGTTGGATGAAGCGGCCCGGACCGACATTACGCGTACGCTTACCCGAGACTGGTTCTACCGCCGTGCTTTGCACACAGGTGGCTAGCGGGTGTCAGTTTCTCCAACTTTAGTTGAACCGAGTGTGGCTACGCCCGGTCCTTGCAAAGGTTAAAACAGCACCAACTTGACAAACTATCGTTGTGGTTTTGATGCATAGGTGAGATTGGTTCTTGCTTAAGCCCGTAGCAGCCACGTAAAACTTGCAACAACAAAGTAGAGGACGTCTAACTTGTTTTTGCAGGGCATGTTGTGATGTGATATGGTCAAGACATAATGCTAAATTTTATTGTATGAGATGATCATGTTTTGTAACCGAGTTATCGGCAACTAGCAGGAGCCATATGGTTGTCGCTTTATTGTATGCAATGCAATCGCCCTGTAATGCTTTACTTTATCACTAAGCGGTAGCGATAGTCGTAGAAGCATAAGATTGGCGAGACGACAACGATGCTACGATGGAGATCAAGGTGTCGCGCCGGTGACGATGGTGATCATGACGGTGCTTCGAAGATGGAGATCACAAGCACAAGATGATGATGGCCATATCATATCACTTATATTGATTGCATGTGATGTTTATCTTTTATGCATCTTATCTTGCTTTGATTAACGGTAGCATTTTAAGATGATCTCTCACTAATTACCAAGAAGTGTTCTCCCTGACTATGCACCGTTGCCAAAGTTCGTCGTGCCCAGACACCACGTGATGATCGGGTGTGATAAGCTCTACGTCCATCTACAACGGGTGCAAGCCAGTTTTGCACACGCAGAATACTCGGGTTAAACTTGACGAGCCTAGCATATGCAGATATGGCCTCGGAACACGGAGACCGAAAGGTTGAGCGTAAATCATATAGTAGATATGATCAACATAAGATGTTCACCATTGAAAACTAATTCATTTCACGTGATGATCGGTTATGATTTAGTTGAATTTGGATTACATGATCACTTAGAGGATTAGAGGGATGTCTATCTAAGTGGGAGTTCTTAAGTAATATGATTAATTGAACTTCAATTTATCATGAACTTAGTACCTGATAGTATGTTGCTTGTCTATGTTGATTGTAGATAGATGGCCCGTGTTGTTGTTCTGTTGAATTTTAATGCGTTCCTTGAGAAAGCCAAGTTGAAAGATGAAGGTAGCAATTACGCGGACTGGGTCCGTAACTTGAGGATTATCCTCATTGCTGCACAGAAAAGTTACGTCCTGGAAGCACCGCTGGGTGCCAGGCCTACTGCTGATGCAACTGACGACGTTAAGAACGTCTGGCAAAGCAAAGCTGATGACTACTCGATAGTTCAATGTGCCATGCTTTACGGCTTAGAACCGGGACTTCAACGACGTTTTGAACGTCATGGAGCATATGAGATGTTCCAGGAGTTGAAGTTAATATTCCAGAAGAATGCCCGGATTGAGAGATATGAAGTCTCCAATAAGTTCTATAGCTGCAAGATGGAGGAGAATAGTTCTGTCAGTGAGCATATACTCAAGATGTCTGGGTATTGTAATCACTTGATTCAACTGGGAGTTACTCTTCCGGATGATAGCGTCATTGATAGAATTCTCCAATCACTTCCACCAAGCTACAAGAGCTTCGTGATGAACTATAATATGCAAGGGATGGATAAGACAATTCCCGAGCTCTTCGCAATGCTAAAGGTTGCGGAGGTAGAAATCAAGAAGGAGCATCAAGTGTTGATGGTCAACAAGACCACTAGTTTCAAGAAAAAGGGCAAAGGGAAGAAGAAGGGGAACTTCAAGAAGAACAGCAAGCAAGTTGCTGCTCAAGAGAAGAAACCCAAGTCTGGACCTAAGCCTAAAACTGAGTGCTTCTACTGCAAGCAGACTGGTCACTGGAAGCGGAACTGCCCCAAGTATTTGGCGGATAAGAAGGATGGCAAGGTGAACAAAGGTATATGTGATATACATGTTATTGATGTGTACCTTACTAGAGCTCGCAGTAGCACCTGGGTATTTGATACTGGTTCTGTTGCTAATATTTGCAACTCGAAACAGGGACTACGGATTAAGCGAACACTAGCAAAGGACGAGGTGACGATGCGCGTGGGAAATGGTTCCAAAGTCGATGTGATCGCGGTCGGCACGCTACCTATACATCTACCTTCGGGATTAGTATTAGACCTAAATAATTGTTATTTGGTGCCAGCGTTGAGCATGAACATTATATCTGGATCATGTTTGATGCGGGGCGGTTATTCATTTAAATCAGAGAATAATGGTTGTTCTATTTATATGAGTAATATCTTTTATGGTCATGCACCCTTGAAGAGTGGTCTATTTTTGATGAATCTCGATAGTAGTGATACACATATTCATAATGTTGAAGCCAAAAGATGCAGAGTTGATAATGATAGTGCAACTTATTTGTGGCACTGCCGTTTAGGTCATATCGGTGTAAAGCGCATGAAGAAACTCCATACTAATGGACTTTTAGAACCACTTGATTATGAATCACTTGGTACTTGCGAACCGTGCCTCATGGGCAAGATGACTAAAACGCCGTTCTCCGGTACTATGGAGAGAGCAACAGATTTGTTGGAAATCATACATACAGATGTATGTGGTCCAATGAATGTTGAGGCTCGTGGCGGATATCGTTATTTTCTCACCTTCACAGATGATTTAAGAAGATATGGGTATATCTACTTAATGAAGCATAAGTCTGAAACATTTGAAAAGTTCAAAGAATTTCAGAGTGAAGTTGAAAATCATCGTAATAAGAAAATAAAGTTTCTACAATCTGATCATGGAGGAGAATATTTGAGTTACGAGTTTGGTCTACACTTGAAACAATGCGGAATAGTTTCTCAACTCACGCCACCCGGAACACCACAGCGTAATGGTGTGTCCGAATGTCGTTATCATACTTTACTTGATATGGTATGATCTATGATGTCTCTTACAGATTTACTGCTATCGTTTTGGGGTTATGCTTTAGAGACGGACACATTCACATTAAATAGGGCACCATCAAAATCCGTTGAGACGACACCTTATGAACTATGGTTTGGCAAGAAACCAAAGTTGTCGTTTCTTAAAGTTTGGGGCTGCGATGCTTATGTGAAAAAGCTTCAACCTGATAAGCTCGAACCCAAATCAGAGAAATGTGTCTTCATAGGATACCCAAAGGAGACAGTTGGGTACACCTTCTATCACAGATCCGAAGGCAAGACATTCGTTGCTAAGAATGGATCCTTTCTAGAGAAGGAGTTTCTCTCGAAAGAAGTGAGTGGGAGAAAAGTAGAACTTGATGAGGTAACTATACCTGCTCCCTTGTTGGAAAATAGTACATCACAGGAACCGGTTTCTGTGACGTCAAAACCAACTAGTGAGGAAGTTGATGATGATGATCATAGGACTTCAGATCAAGTTGCTACAGAACCTCGTAGGTCAAACAGAGTAAGATCCACACCAGAGTGGTACGGTAATCCTATTCTGGAAGTCATGCTACAAGATCATGATGAACCTACGAACTATGAAGAAGCGATGGTGAGCCCAGATTCCGCAAAATGGCTTGAAGCCATGAAATCTGAGATGGGATCCATGTATGAGAACAAGGTATGGACTTTGGTTGACTTGCCCGATGGTCGGCAAGCAATTGAGAATAAATGGATCTTCAAGAAGAAGACTAACGCTGACGGTAATGTTACTGTCTACAAAGCTCGACTTGTTGCGAAAGGTTTTCGACAAGTTCAAGGGATTGACTACGATGAGACCTTCTCACCCGTAGCGATGCTTAAGTCTGTCCGAATCATGTTAGCAATTGCCGCATTTTATGATTATGAAATTTGGCAAATGGATGTAAAAACTGCATTCCTGAATGGGTTTCTGGAGGAAGAGTTGTATATGATGCAACCAAAAGGTTTTATCGATTCAAAGGGAGCTAACAAAGTGTGCAAGCTCCAGCGATCCATTTATGGACTGGTGCAAGCCTCTCGGAGTTGGAATAAATGCTTTGATAGTGTGATCAAAGCATTTGGGTTTATACAGACTTTTGGAGAAGCCTGTATTTACAAGAAGGTGAGTGGGAGCTCTGTAGCATTTCTAATATTATATGTGGATGACATATTATTGATTGGAAATGATATTGAATTTCTGGATAGCATAAAAGGATACTTGAATAAAAGTTTTTCAATGAAAGACCTCGGTGAAGCTGCTTACATATTGGGCATTAAGATCTATAGAGATAGATCAAAACGCTTAATTGGACTTTCAAAAAGCACATACCTTGACAAAGTTTTGAAGAAGTTCAAAATGGATCAAGCAAAGAAAGGGTTCTTGCCTGTATTGCAAGGTGTGAAGTTGAGTAAGACTCAATGCCCGACCACTGCAGAAGATAGAGAGAAAATGAAAGATGTTCCCTATGCTTCAGCCATAGGCTCTATCATGTATGCAATGCTGTGTACCAGACCTGATGTGTGCCTTGCTATAAGTTTAGCAGGGAGGTACCAAAGTAATCCAGGAGTGGATCACTGGACAGCGGTCAAGAACATCCTGAAGTACCTGAAAAGGACTAAGGATATGTTTCTCGTATATGGAGGTGACAAAGAGCTCATCGTAAATGGTTACGATGATGCAAGCTTTGACACTGATTCGGACGATTCTAAATCGCAAACCGGATACGTGTTTACATTAAACGGTGGAGCTGTCAGTTGGTGCAGTTCAAAACAAAGCGTCGTGGCGGGATCTACGTGTGAAGCGGAATACATAGCTGCTTCAGAAGCAGCTAATGAAGGAGTCTGGATGAAGGAGTTCATATCTGATCTAGGTGTCATACCTAGTGCATCGGGTCTAATGAAAATATTTTGTGACAATACTGGAGCGATTGCCTTAACGAAGGAATCCAGATTTCACAAGAGAACCAAGCACATCAAGAGAAGCTTCAATTCCATCTGGGATCTAGTCCATGTGGGAGACATAGAGATTTGCAAGATACATACGGATCTGAATGTTGCAGACCAGTTGACTAAGCCTCTTCCACGAGCAAAACATGATCAGCACCAAGACTCCATGGGTGTTAGAATCATTACTGTGTAATCTAGATTATTGACTCTAGTGCAAGTGGGAGACTGAAGGAAATATGCCCTAGAGGCAATAATAAAGTTATTATTTATTTCCTTATATCATGATAAATGTTTATTATTCATGCTAGAATTGTATTAACCGGAAACATAATACATGTGTGAATATATAGACAAACAGAGTGTCACTAGTATGCCTCTACTTGACTAGCTTGTTAATCAAAGATGGTTATGTTTCCTAACCATAAACAAAAGAGTTGTTATTTGATTAACGGGATCACATCATTAGTTAAATGATATGATTGACATGACCCATTCCGTTAGCTTAGCACCCGATCGTTTAGTATGTTGCTATTGCTTTCTTCATGACTTATACATGTTCCTATGACTATGAGATTATGCAACTCCCGTTTACCGGAGGAACACTTTGTGTGCTACCAAATGTCACAACGTAACTGGGTGATTATAAAGGAGCTCTACAGGTGTCTCCAAAGGTACTTGTTGGGTTGGCGTATTTTGAGATTAGGATTTGTCACTCCGAATGTCGGAGTGGTATCTCTGGGGCCTCTCGGTAATGCACATCATTTAAGCCTTGCAAGCATTGCAACTAATGAGTTAGTTGTGAGATGATGTATTACGGAACGAGTAAAGAGACTTGCCAGTAACGAGATTGAACTAGGTATTGGATACTGACGATCGAATCTCGGGCAAGTAACATACCGATGACAAAGGGAACAACGTATGTTGTTATGCGGTCTGACCGATAAAGATCTTCGTAGAATATGTAGGAACCAATATGGGCATCCAGGTCCCGCTATTGGTTATTGACCGGAGACGTGTCTCGGTCATGTCTACATTGTTCTCGAACCGTAGGGTCCGCACCTTAAAGTTACGATGACAGTTTCTTTATGAGTTTATATATTTTGATGTACCAAAGTTTGTTCGTAGTCCCGGATGTGATCATGGACATGACGAGGAGTCTCGAAATGGTCGAGACATAAAGATTGATATATTGGACGACTATATTCGGACACCGGAATTGTTCCGGGTGATTTCGGAGAAAACCGGAGTGCCGGGGGGGGGGGGTTACCGGAACCCCCCGGGAGAGTTAATGGGCCACATGGGCATTGGTGGGAAGAGAGAGGGGCGGCCAGGGTGGGCCGCGCGCACCCTCTCCCTTTGGTCCGAATTGGACAAGGAGGGGGGCGGCGCCCCCCTTTCGTTCCCCCCTCTCCCCCTTCCTTCCCCCTCCTAGTAGGAGTAGGAAAGGAGGAATCCTACTCCTACTAGGAGGAGGATTCCTCCTCCTTGACGCGCCCCAAGGGGCCGGCCGGCCTCCCCCCTTGCTCCTTTATATACGGGGGCGGGGGGGCACCCCATAGACACACAAGTTGATCTTCGTGATCGTTCCTTAGCCGTGTGCGGTGCCCCCCTCCACGATATTACACCTCGGTCATATTGTAGCGGTGCTTAGGCGAAGCCCTGCGATGGTTGAACATCAAGATCATCACCACGCCGTCGTGCTGACGGAACTCCTCCCCGAAGCTTTGCTGGATCGGAGCTCGGGGTGCGTCATCGAGTTGTACGTGTGTCAAGAACTCGGAGGTGCCGGAGTAACGGTGCTTGGATCGGTTGGACCGGGAAGACGTACGACTACTTCCTCTACGTTGCGTCAACGCTTCCGCTTCGGTCTACGAGGGTACATAGACAACACTCTCCCCTCTCATTGCTATGCATCACCATGATCTTGCGTGTGCGTAGGAAAATTTTTGAAATTACTATGTTCCCCAACACTTTTCCAGCCCAACCTCTGCCGCGACTGACATGGACGTTGATAAGGCCCCAGGAGATGAGGAAACCGATGATACGGCCACCTCCAGAGCTGGTAAGTCCGCTTGACTAAAACTTGTTTTGTCGATTGAGTTGTCGGTCATTTGAATTTCTGATGTTTTCTTTTTGCTGCAGCTCCGCGAGACATTGTCGTGCTTCCAGATGATGATGAAGAAGAAGTGCCTCTAAAGGATAGGAGGAGGATAGGCAAGGGCTCGAGCGGGAGAGTGCTTGAGGTTCAGGTCCCTCAGTAGACGCCGGTGCTTGAGACAGTGGTCGAGCGATCCGGAGATCCGGTTCGGACCAACATCACATTTTCCGACCCGCTGATGACTGATCGCCCATCAGGGTCGACTGCTCAGACTCCTGCTGCTCCAGTGTAACTCCATGCGTCCGACCCGATGGCTGCTTCGACTGCCTTGGCACCATACCTCTTTGCTACGTACCAAACTCCAGACGACTCGCCAGGTGCCGCCAGAGAGGCTCTTCGCCAGGTGAACCTTGTGATGGAGCAAGTGAAGGTGATGCACGAGGCCAGTTAGGTGGCCTACAATACCAGCACCGCTCTGTAGACCAATGTTAAGGTAAATTAACTCCCGACTGAACTTCTGAATCATGAAAATTGTCGTTGTTACTTCGCTGCCCATATGTGCATCTACTATCATGGGTATGTGTTTCATATCCGATCACCCACTGGGTGTGCCTGCCTTAGAGTTTCATAGGTCTTCTACTCCACTCGACTTATGCTGAGTCGATTGTTTATCCTAACCAGTGGGGGCACGCTAAGTGCACCCACTAGGTGTAGACCCCGAGACCACGGTCCACTGCTAGCAGTCGGTTGGGGTCTGAGAATCTACTCTTTTTTACTCATGCTGGGCAGACCATGCTGAGTGTTTCTCCAAACCAGTGGGGGCACGCTAAGTGCACCCACTGGGTGTAGTTCCCGAGACTACTGTTGAATGTTTGATTCGGCAGTAGTCTTAGAGTAACTTTCATTGTGATTGTATTTTGTTTCTGTCGACTGATATATCTCTCTCGCTGACTGTAGAGGTCTTGTATCTTGGGGCTCAACTTTTTGAGTTGAACAAGAAGCAAATCAGCCTCAATCTTGATCTTGAACTGGCGAAGAAGAACCTCAAGACTGCTCAAGAAGAAACAACCATCATGGGAGGTAACCAATCATCAACTGTCCACCTTGTGGCTCGCGCTTCTCAATGTTTTTTTCTTTCAGTCTCTTTGAACTGAGTGACTTCACACAAACTGATATGCATAGTGAAAACCGTCAACTTCAAGCTCGACTGAAGAGTGTTGTTTCTTTAGAAAAAAATGAAGGAAGCTCTGGAGAAGAAGGATCTGGATATTGCTGCGGCGCAGAAGGAGGCACGAGAGAAGACAGTGCTCGCGGACAAAAAGCTGGCTTCAGTCGGCAAGTTGGAAGAGGAGAACTCGAAGCTGAAGACTGCCATCTCTGAGGCCAATCCGGAGGTCGAGCAATTGAAGAAGGACAAGGAGAACTTAACCAATGAAGTCGGAAGCCTCAAAGCCCAGAAGGGCAAGCTGGAGTCCTCTCTGGGACAACTTGCCGCAAAACCGGTCCTGAAGCTCGAAGGTACTGTTATTTGACTTATTAATTGTTGTCGATTGGTACATCTTGTCATACTGTCGACTCACCATTTTTTCTGACTGCGCAAAACTTTGTCAGGACTTTGAAGCTGAGACTGGGCGGGTCGAGACGGGTCTCGATCCCATCAATTGTCCTGTCAAAGATGACGTCGCGATGAACTTGCTGTGGTTGGAATCACGCATGGATAGTGTTGTTGATTATCTTGCCCGATTGAAGGCGGTGATGACTCGGGTTGATGCTGAACTCTGGCCTCAGGCGGAACTTTCACAAGATCTCGAGTCGCTGATGACTCGACTGAATCAGATCCCTGGCTGAGTGCAAGAATGGAAGAAATCGTCCGCTCGCTGTGGTGCTGATGTTACCCTGTCATTGGTGCGAGTGCACTGCAAAGACACCAGAGAGGACAAGCTGGCGGCCCTCAAGGTTGCGAACACTAAGAAGCACACCTTCCAGTCCTTCATGGACACCTTCCTTGAAGCTGCCACTTGATACTTCTCCATCGTATCTATAATTTTTGATTGTTCCATGCCAATATTCTACAACTTTCATATACTTTTGGCAACTTTTTATATTATTTTTGGGACTAACATATTGATCCAGTGCCCAGTGCCAGTTCCTGTTTGTTGCATGTTTTATGTTTCGCAGAAACCCAATATCAAACGGAGTCCAAATGGGATAAAAACAGACGGAGATCATTTTTGGAATATTTATGATTTTTGGGAAGAAAAACCAACGCGAGACGGTGCCCGAGGGGGCCACGAGGCAGGGGGCGTGCCCTTGACCCTTGTGGGAACCCCGTAAGGCAGTTGACGCTCTTCTTTTTCCGCAAGAAAGCTATTTTTTGGAGAAAAATCTGGGCGAAAGTTTCAACCTAATCGGAGTTACGGATCTCTGGATATAAAAGAAACGGTGAAAGGGCAGAATCCGAGGGTGCAGAAACAGAGAGAGACAGATAGACAGATCCAATCTCAGAGGGGCTCTCGCCCCTCCCATGCCATGGGAGCCAAGGACCAGAGGGGAAACCCTTCTCCCATCTAGGGAGGAGGTCAAGGAAGAAGAAGAATAAGGGGGGGCTCTCTCCCCCTTGCTTTCAGTGGCGCCGGAACGCCGCCGGGGGCCATCATCATCACCGCGATCTACACAAACACCTCCATCATCTTCACCAACATCTCCATCACCTTCCCCCATCTATATGCAGTGGTCCACTCTCCCGCAACCCGTTGTACCCTCTACTTGAACATGGTGCTTTATGCTTCATATTATTATCCAATGATGTGTTGCCATCCTATGTTGTCTAAGTAGATTTTCATTGTCCTATCGGTAATTGGTGAATTGTTATGATTGGTTTAATTTGCTTGTGGTTATGTTGCTGTCCTATGGTGCTCTCCGTGCCGCGCAAGCATGAGGGGTTCCTGCTGTAGGGTGTTGCAATATGTTCATGATTCTCTTATAGTGGGTTGCTTGAGTGACAGAAGCATAAACCCGAGTAAGGGGGTTGTGGCGTATGGGATAAAGGGGACTTGATCCTTTAATGCTATGGTTGGGTTTTACCTTAATGATCTTTAGTAGTTGCGGATGCTTGCTAGAGCTCCAATCATAAGTGCATATGATCCAAGAAGAGAAAGTATGTTAGCTTATGCCTCTCCCACATAAAACTTGCTATCGGTCTAGTAAGGTAGTCAATTGCTTAGGGACAATTTCACAACTCCTACCACCACTTTTCCACACTCATTGTATTTACTTTATTGCTTATTTATCTAAACAGCCCCTAATTTATATTTATGTGCTCTTTATATTCTTGCAAACCTATCCAACAACACCTACAAAGTCCTTCTAGTTTCATACTTGTTCTAGGTAAAGCGAACGTCAAGCGTGCGTAGAGTTGTATCGGTGGTTGATAGAACTTGAGGGAATATGTGTTCTACCTTTAGTTCCTCGTTGGGTTCGACACTCTTACTTATCGAAAGAGGCTACAACTGATCCCCTACACTTGTGTGTTATCACCACTCGCATTGCAGACAACATTGATCTTGACAGTTTATGTGATCCAGCCAACCCTTCTCCTGATGAGTGACCGAAAAACATTATGCTTCACCTTTATTTGCCTCGGGATGCTGAGTGATCGTGTAATCGTTAAAACTCTTTCAGGCTTGATGCCTGAGTACTCCTGCCCGTTGCAGTTCTGAACTTTTGCAGGGTTTATCCGAACTTGGACTTCCTTGAATATCGTGGCTTTTGCTCTATTTTTTAAACTGTTTCTGATTGTCCTTCGGTTCTGGGTGGATTTGATCTTCTCACCCTTTGCCGAATGAAAGAACATTGTACTTGTGTCAGAGCTCAAACGCGGTGTTCACTCGACACCTCGTCGTCCTTGCGGGTAGGGATGGAACATTGTATTTGTGGCGTAGCTCAGAGGTGGTGCTCAGTCGATGCCTTGTCGCCCTTGCGGATAAGGACGGAACATTGTACTTTTGGCATAGCTCAGAGGTAGAACTCAGTCGATGTCTCAT
This sequence comes from Triticum dicoccoides, assembly GCF_002162155.2. NCBI lineage: Eukaryota > Viridiplantae > Streptophyta > Magnoliopsida > Poales > Poaceae > Triticum > Triticum dicoccoides. The sequence goes on from NC_041381.1 coordinate 615,792,180, forward strand.
CTTCCTTACGGATAGGGACGGAACATTGTATTTGTGGCGTAGCTTAGAGGTAGTGCTCAGTCGACGCCTTTGTGACTTAGGCGATTGCGAGGTCGTAGCTAAGCCCCCGAGTGGGAGGATCGCTCTCCACTCGGAGTGTTTTTAACTTAGGCGATTACAGGGCCGCAGCTAAGCCCCCGAGTGGGAGGATCGCTCTGCACTCTGAGTGTTTTTAACTTAGGTGATTACGGGGTCGCAGCTAAGCCCCCGAGCGGGAGGATTGTTCTCCACTCGGAGTGTTTTTAACTTAGCAATTATGGGGTCGCACCTAAGCCCCTGAGTGGGACGATTGTTTTCCACTCGGAGT